>NW_022984660.1:0-227945 GCF_008694065.1 Daldinia childiae
CGCTTTTTACCCCCGGCATCTTTAAAATGGGGCAAAAACCACACCAAATTTAAATGCTTTCTACGTAGAAAGCCAAAAGACTAATAGTTAGGTAGAAAATATTTAAAATAGCTATAAACGCTTTTTACCCCCGGCATTTTTAAAATGGGGCAAAAACCACACCAAATTTAAATACTTTTTACGTAAAAAGCTAAAAGACTAATAGTTAAAGGCTTAAAATTATATATAAAAATATAAAATCTTAAAATTACTTACCTTTTTTTATTAAGATTTAATATATAAACTATTTCTTCTTTTTTAAATATTTAATTAATTTATAATTAATTTATTATTAATTACTAATTAATATTAATTAAATAAAAATATTATATATAATATAAAAAGATATTATATATATAATAAATAAAGTTATTATATATATAATAAATAAAGTTATTATTAATGATATTTAATATATATTTTAATTTTAAATTAAAATACGTAAAAATATATATAAAATGAATAAGTTTGTTTTATTTAAGTTATATAACTAACATTTCCATAATAAATAATTAATAAAAAATTAATAAATAATTTTTTAATAAATAATAAAAAATTGATAAATTAATAAAAAAAATAATTAATTAAAATTTATTAAAATATTTAAATATTTTTAATAAATTTTACCATGTAAATTTATAAACACGTAAAAACGTTTACGTAAATTTACAAATACATGCGTTTTTTTAAATTTTAAATTTATAAAATTTAATTTAAATAAATTTCGGATATAAAATATTTAAATTTAAATTTAAACGTTTTTTATTTTTAACCATTTTAAATCTTATTTTAGTGTGCTAAGATTAAAATTCGAGGAGCGGCGGGCTTCGCCCGCTTTTGCCACACGCGCCACGAAACCCTTGGTCCGTGTGTTTGTATCTGTGGGGCGTGGGGGAGGCGTTCCTCGAACTTTAGTCTTAGGGACGTCTGGGGTTTTTAGCCGCACTTGGTATACATTTTAAAATTTTAATTATTTTTAATAAGACTTTTAATAAGACTATATCGACAACAATATAATAAACAATAATAACGTTTAAAATATTTTCTATTTTAATTACTCGGGGTTAGTCCTTTACTTTCGCTACCTTCCTGTCTTTTTTGCATGCTTATACGGCATTACGTTATAATATTGTAGGCCTTAACGTCCAAATAGCCTCAAAACGCTATACCCACGCGTTTACACCTACAACCACGCGTTTGTATTTACAACCACGTCTAAAATACCTTCTATTTTAATCACTTAAAGCTAGTCCTTTGCTTTCGCTACCTTCTCGTCTTTTTTTTATACTTATACGATATCGCGTTGTAATATCGCAGGCCTCGACGTCTAAAAATACGTAATAGCCTCAACGTTATACCCACGCGCCTACACCTACAACCACTTACAACCACCCACAACCACGTTTAAAATACCTTCTATTTTTTAGTTTAAAACTATTTATTTAATTGCGCAGACATTTTAACCCTTTTTGCATACTTATAAGACATCGCGTTGTAAAGTTATAAGCTTTGACGTTTAAATTACAGCGTTTGTTACAACCGGTGTTACGACCGGTACTATAGTTAATTTTGACCCAAAACGCATACGTTTTATTTAATAACCTTATTTAAATGATCAAATTAATATTTATTTTTTATATAAAGACTTTACTTATTATAAACGCGTTAAGATTGATATTTTCAATTGATTTAATTATTATTATACCAATTGAGGTAAAAATGTCTAAAATCGCCTTAAACTAAAGATTGGAAAATGTTTTCAAGGGGGTGTACCGGGGTGTGATTGGTTGGAGAAGGGTGTGGCTGGGGGAGGTACTTCCCCCCAAACCATTTTCAAATTTTTAGTTTGAGCTAACTGAGATAATTTAAATCGAAATAAATTTTTTATTAAATTTAAATATTTTTTATATAAAAAACCAAAAGATTAATAGTTAAACCGTTTAAATAAAAAATGTTTAAAATCCTTTTAAATTAAAAATTTAAAAATGTTTTAAAAAAGTGTGCCGGGGTGTGATTGGTTGGGAAAAGTTATGGCTAAAAAAAGTATTTCCTCCCGAACCATTTTCAAATTTTTAGTCTAAAGTCACTGAGATAAAAAAGCTTTGGGCTTTTTTTCTAAGTAATAAATGCTCCTTTTGGGTGCCGAGCCTTTCTCTTAAGTGCCGAGTCCTTTTTCAAAATATTCAATATATTTAACTATATAACCTCTGTAAACTCGGGCTATTATGGCAGCCCTTTGGGGTGCCCTCCAGTTAAGTCTTTCTATCCACCTTCCTAATCAAGCAAGCTAAAAACAGGTCAGATTGCAATTCGTTCCTGATCCCACCGTTGGAGACCGTCGGAGGGAATACATTTCTATTAAATGCAAGTCAGCAGCAAGTATCTAATTACTTCTTAGCCTGCAACATCGCCATCCGTCCAACTTCGTCGTCTTCGCTTCTCTTATTAATACGACGACTACGATGGAGATAACACCAAGCCCCCTGCCTCTTGAGGCACCCACAATAGTTCCTAAGGACGAGACATCTATCAACCTGGGCGATGATGGATGGAAACCCACCAAACGGTTCCTCCTAGCTTTCATGTCGCTGTTGACGATAGTATCAGCAGTAGCAATTGAATCGACCAGTTTACCCACCGCGCTCCCTATCATGAGCGCGGAATTAGGAGGCACTGCTTTACAGGCGTTCTGGTCAGGAACAAGTTTTCTTTTGGCCTCGACGGTGATCCAGCCAACTGTTGCCTCCATGTCGCATATTCTTGGTCGAAGAATAGTAAATCTCACAGTACCTCAAAATAAATATACTTACTAAGATGAGCCATTTAGATGCTGTACGTTAGCAGTGCTGGATTCGTGGGCGGCTCGCTAATTGCTGCGCTTGCGGGAAATTTCAATGTTGTGCTTATTGGGCGGACTATCCAGGTGAGTATAAGACTACCGAAGATATCATAGTTGTATCATAACATAGTCTAACAGAATTAGGGGGCGGGAGGTAAGCCGTTAAACAACTTTGATGATTGGAACTCATACTTATCGTTTCGTTAGGTGGAGGGCTCATCGTGCTTTTGGAGGTAAAACTGTCCCTTCTCGCGTGATATAACGATTGAAGTACCCTAGACTGACACTTTAGTAAGATTCTCATATCCGATCTCGTGCCTCTTGCGCATCGAGGTACTTGGTTCAGCATCAACTCGGCAATGTGGGGTATTGGCACTGCTACCGGGCCCTTGATCGGAGCTGGATTTGCCCAGGACATCGTAAGTATCATACTTAGTTTCGGTAATTTGCTGATCAAGCTGATTTTCGAAAGACTTGGCGATGGATATTCTGGATCAACTTACCTATTGTCGGCGTTGGGATGTTCTTAGTCACATTATTCTTGAAGCAAGCTCAGGTACCGGGACATATCGTCGAGAAGCTGAAGAGGTTTGACTGGCTTGGCTCCGTCTTGTTTTCCGTTAGCTCTGCCTGCTTTTTATTCGGTATTACCACCGGAGGTGTTGCGTTTCCGTGGTATGCGTTAAGATATCCGTATCTCAGATTCTAGAGCGCTGACAATCTATAGGACATCTTATCAAGCTCTCTTGCCGCTAATTATCGGGTTCTTGGGAATGCTCTGTTTTGTTTATTGGGAATTCTGTTTTGCGACAGACCCTATCGTAGATAGACGCATTTTCGCAACTTGGACGGCAATCTCGGCTTATATTCAGACTATGCTACACGGTCTTATCTTATACGCAGCAATATACTTCCTCAGTAAGGCCGTTTCCAATATGACTCGGCAAATAACACTATACATTAAAGCTAATCATTTCTCATAGCGCTATTCTATCAAGCCGTAAAGCTGTATTCGCCAGTGACTTCAGCTATCGCTCTACTCCCAGAAACAATTGGCTTATCACTCTCGAGTGTTGCTGTAGGAGCCCTGACGGGTATGACCAAGAAGTATCGATGGGCCCTCTGGGGAGGATGGGTTTTAACTACTGCCGGTTCTGGACTTTTATACCTCCTAGGCACAGGTACTACTGTTACGCAATGGGTATTTTTGAATATCCCATTCGGTATTGGAGTTGGCATGCTGTTCACGGCTGAACTCCTAGCTATTCAAGCTGCAACGAAGTATGTAATGATTATCTAGTTAAACCTCTCTGACGGAGGTTTCAGATTGTGGCCTATGCTAACACCTTGTAGACCTGAGCTCAACGGTGAAGCCGCGGGCTTCTTCTCGTTCATCCGCATTTTTGGCCAAGCCCTAGGTGTCGCTGTCTCGGGAGTGATCTTCCAAAACTCGTTGAAGCAAAATCTTCTTAGAATACCGGGGTTCGCGTCCCTAGCAGACGAGTACTCGCGCGATGCTACCGCGATAGTGGCTCTTATCCACGACATGGTTGATGGAGATACAAAGACGCGAATGATTCAAGCATTCTCAGATGCCCTAAGTTCGATATGGCTGTCACTTATAGCGTTCTCGGCCGCAGGCTTGTTATTGAGCTTGACGGTAAAGGGCTACTCCATGACCCAGGAACATGTCACTGCGCAGCATCTGGTCCAAGAGAAGGGTGGGGATGGAAACGTGGAGGCTGGTGTTTTGGATAATACCGAAGATAAGAAATCGTGAATACACGACGCTACTGATATCTATTTGGATTCGGCTATCCCTATATTGCTAGCCTTGCTCTTTATATTGAAGTCTAAGTTGGAATGTAGCTGATATGAGCATTTTGACTATATCAGGCATCGAATAAAGGGTATAGGAATTGTTGGCCCGGTAAATGTAGCATGTTAGGATGTTCACCAAGAACGCAAATGTACATCTTCCTATACAATAACCGGGTAGTAAAGTGTCTCTCCCAAGACCCTTTGACTGCATAATCAGAAACTAGCTTTAGTATTTCAACTATCCCTAAGTAGTTTTCGAGCCCACCATTTTACACTCCTCCAAGAAGTCGAGTGGATAAAGATTCAAACCACATTGTACCAAAAAAGGGGCACCGCTATGCTTCGATGCATAGAAACCACCTGTAAACCGGTTCGAATAAATCATACGAGAGCAGGAAGCCTTGTAATTTATCTCCCATCCTCCCTTATCTATAATCCTCCCATTCCTTAGCACTTTATAAAAGTACCCTCCGATATCCATCACCATAGGTACGTACGCTTCAGCATTTCAAAAGATATAACCCGATTAGTACCTCAGATATGTTCTGTTGGTAGTGCAAGCACACGTCTGAGCCTGGTCTATCGCGCATCTCGACAACAATATGCCCATCCTCACCTGGGCATGGAAACTCCAATGGCTGTGCGCTCATGCCGGGTTCCAGGTTTACTGCTTCGAGTGGCATTACAACAGGCGGCGCATTATTATAAGTTGTGTTCCTCGGGTCAGCTGGCGGTTCCTCTAGCAGCACGAAGCTCACTAGTCCGGTGCCGTTCAGCGTATAGAAGGGACGCTGTTGTTCCTGAGCAGAAGGCAAGTCGAAGATGAGAGCACACTGCTTGTTTGAGTCTGAATAATCAAGATCGAAGACAAATATGGCGGATATGTTTGGAGTTACCAAAACTACCATGTTAGGATTTGAGCCGTTACTCGTATCCGGTTTGCTCTTGTCGACTAGAATGATTTCGTCGGGACGCTCGAAGATAGGTGTTTCACAGTTGCTAGGGACTGTAGCAGGCGTGCCCGTGGAAGCCGACGATGAGGTCGTAGTGGTTCCATCATGCGAAGAAATTTGAGCTGTGTGGCTTGTTGAGGCATGGAATGAAGCTGTAGTAGAAGTCAAAAATGACCTACTTGTGCTAGCTGTGCCAGCAGATAGTCTCGATGAAGTGCTCGCACTAGCACATGGAGGCCGGCAGCTATCGGCATGAAGCGTAATGCTGGAACAGTCGGCACCGTTGGGTTCTAAGTATAAGTTTACCTCGTCTCCGTCGCCTGTCTGACATTCGTAAAACAAAGAGTGGTGTTGGTACGACACACCGCCATAGCACCCAATGACAAAGCCATGGCCTAGTTGTTGATTCGAATCGCATTGAAGTATCAACGTAGGAGCTAGAAATATAGTGTATTGAGTTAGTTAAATCCTAGCAAAGGAGGAGTTTGATAAACTAGTAGAACATACGAGTCCACCAGCAACCTCTCCCTTGATGATCAGTAAAGGCATCACCGAACCAAGTAAAGAGGGACGGCGCTAAGTCGCTCCCAACTCGTACCTGGCCATCCGCCAATTGACCGACAGATTCATTATTACCGCTCCCTATTGTTAAATGAAAGGCACACCCGGCGTTTATTGGAGGGGGAGCTAGGGATATGCTCTGCACAGAGGCAAGCGAGGCTAGAAACGCGACGAGTATGTTCGCTAGCAGCATCTTGGTAACAAAGGCTTGGAGTTTTTTAAGAGTCCTTAGGGAATTTCGGACGAAGCCAAAGCTAGGTGTTCTATAAAGAGAGCTTCCCAAAACCAGGCCAAAAAGCTACCAAGGTAGATCAGGAATATTGAAGGAACTCAAGGCGAGCAATTCAGATTAGAGACAAGATTGCAACAATAATATTCAGGAAAGGATCAAAGGGTAGAAATGTTTTAAGATCAAAGACGGCAAGAGTGAAGTGATATCTTAGATACGTAATTATCGAAAGTATACAGAGTTCGCTCCTAACCTATATCGTAATACCATTCGTACCTGTGGTCATTCAAGATAGGATCATGGGTAACCACGAATATCAAATAACGATGGAAGTCGCTTAGGTTTTAACGAGCGTAGCAGCAACATCATTAAAAGGGGTGTTTTCTCTCGAAGGAAGAACAACTTTATAGACTGTATTGTGTCTGCCTAGGATATAGATTCTGCTTAGTATTTCTACAAGCGATGAGTTTCGTGATAGTATCAAGTATTATCACATTTAATCGCAACAAGGACATGATTAAAGCGCGAGGGATTGATATGTATTTATGAAGCTACGAGAGAAGTATCATATTTCTATGTAAACCCACTTAGCCATCATAGATCCTATTGTCCTACTAGCCCGTTGCCTTAGTTTTCCACCCCTTGACGAGGTAACTATTGCATTTACTTGATGTTCCATTTGGACAGAAGCTGGTGGGCTCTCATGTTAGACAAGATTTGGGATCTCTCAAATCCATGTCTGACGGAATCTGCATATTAAAACTAGCCCGATTTCTATGTAACCTCAGGCAGTCGTGCAAGGCCGGCTGCTAGGTGAGCATAGAGATCCCTTCCGCCTGCTGTGTCACCCGACGGAACTGGTTGCAGCCGGACGTCACGCATATATGCGCTTCGCCTGCATGCCGGCCAATCCATTCCTTTTTAGACGACATCGAGCGTAGATAGGCTAGCCATGATTTGACCTAACAAAATGAGTAGGACATACTGACTGTTTCTAAGGAGTAGAAACGATTACTCATCCTTCGTCTTCGCTGCCGTCGCTATCATCAATATCGCTCAGCTCATCCAGGGGTATCATATCATCTTCTTCATCTCCACGGCCAGCTGCAGCTTCATCATCCGATGACTGGTCGTCGTCGCTGCTGAAACCTTCAAACTCTTCTTCGTCCTCGCTTGCACTCGCTTGCTCCCCAACGGACGTAGCTGATGCAGCCACGGTTGTATCCGGGACGCTCTCCAAGTCTTCCCTCTTTCGTTTCTTCGGCATCTCTCCGAGTCTACCTCGGCGTCCTTCAACGCCTTTCCCGTGGTCCCCTTCCACAATAGGTGCAGGGGTAAACCACGGGATCTTGCCCCTCATGAAGTCTGTTATTACCATCTTAGCAACTCCATCAACATCCGGCTCTCCACCCTTCAATAGACGGCCACCCTTTCGGGCAAGAAGCTCCAAAAAGTGAATATGGTCGTTCCACCCCTTGATTTCGTACGTTCGTTCCATATGATGCTGCTTGACTTTTGCCATCAATGCAGGAATGTACTGTTCGGGTTGCTCTACCATCTCAACACGAACCACGCCGCGAAGTAGGATATCCTGAGGCGTATCACTCTGATTGGGAGGAACCACACCGGGGCAGTCTATAAGATATATCCGTTTCATCAAGGTAACATATTGCCAAACTTTGGTCTCTCCGGGGATAGGAGCTACAGTGGCGACCTTCTTTCCACGTAGGGTATTGATGATAGACGACTTTCCGACGTTGGGATAACCTATTAATCCGACTGATACCTGCTTCCGATCCTTGTGCAATTGCGAGAATTGACGAAGAAGCTGAATAAGGGAACCTTTGCCAAACGGGTTGGTCACGCTTGAGTGAAAAGCAAGGGTAGGATAGTCGGTAGAGAGATTTCGAACCCAAGCAGCCTTGGACAGTATTAATATTTGGTCCAAATATAAACGGCTGCAAAAATAGAGAAAAGAAGAGAAGAGAGAAAAAAAGATGTATGAATCACTACTAAGAAATCTACCACTGACGACCCTAAATGGGTAGATAGATCTCAACTCAAAATGAAACACGGCCTAACTAATGGCAGTACCTCAAGACGAGGCTCCGCCAGTTCCCAACCCGAGGGTTAGGAACAGCAAGTTGAGATATTTAATCTCCCAATAACATAACGGATACTTCTCATCGAAAGTAAGAGGAAGTACCCTGACTAAAATCATTGGGGTAAAGGTAGGTAAGAGATAGAAGAAATATAGGAAAATAGTACTTACAGCCACGCTCGTAGGTACCAAGTCGGTCTTGTTTAATACGAATATGAGGTGCTTGTGCGGTGCCTCTTCTCTTAGGTATTTCTCGACACTACGACATCGAGTTCCCAGAGGGTCGCGGGCATCTAATACGTGGATAATAACGTCCGAAGCGCTATTCAATATTAGTAAATTGTCTTCCGTAAATATAACCTCATAGAAGTAACAAGATATTGACATACTCAAGAACTTTGTATAACTCATTCCATATGCGCTTACTGGTCCCCTTGCTAAAAATCGGTTCGATAGCCAAAGTGAGGGCGCCCTCGTTATCAGGTTGGCCCTCGCTAGGTCCTTCGAGATCAACCCCCGAATTTCCACTCAATAGCTTCAATTGCTCGAGGTGGTCCTTATATGTGTCCATGCTCTTCTCAGTGTCATCAGCCAAGTCTTCTAAGCTAGATACACCCAGCTTGACTCTTTTGCGCTGAGATTTCGGACCGAAGGCATCAGCAAACGGCGAGCTCTCGATAGTCATCTTGGCCTTATGCAGCTTCAAGCCATTCTTCGTATCCGAGTTATCTCTGATAAGACTCATAGGAAGCTTATTTGTCTTTAGTAGGACTTGGTAAGGGTCTTTCGCTTTCTCGGCCATAGCATCGCGGAATGCTGTGAGGGAATCTTGCGAGATGACTCGAGTGTTGGTAAACCATTTCCTATTGGGCTCGACGCGAGCTGTCGGTGCATCCCAAGACTGGTATTTGGCAGCTTGGATGATTCTACCATCAGCATTTCGTACGGGTTTTCCTTCATCCTTCCGTATGTTCAAAGCCTTGACTCTTTTCGCGGAACGATAAAAGTTCTCGCCCTTAACTTTAAGATTGTCCATGCCCGAACCCGACTTGCCCTGCCGGACCAGCCGGTTTCTTTCCTTCTTACCAGTCCCCATAGCGCTCAAATTCGTGAGCTTGAGAGGTACGATGGGAAGGAAAATGGGTATATGAAGAAGTCAGTTGGAAAAAAAGAAGATGGCTGATGGGGGAATTGGAACTTTTTTTTTTCTTTAGACTTATCTAATCGCGCTAAAGTCGGCGTAGAAATTTGATTTTACCGAGACTTATCCACAGACCCCACCTTTAGCACCGCACCACCCAGACCTTGAACTATCAAAAGTGGGTCTCACTGAATTTCTTTGCATGTAACTTTTTTCGAAGCAATTCAACACAAGACTACGGATTGGACAATTGCGATATTTGCGATATCGAGGGATGCGCGACAAATTTAATAGCCTCAATTAATTAAATATTCTGTGTGTTAATAAAGAAGTGCCTACTGGCACACCACACACATCGCACATCCCACCGATATGCCACCATTACTTCCTCGGTCGGCTCTCCTCCCAAGAGGATCCATATCACGAGCCCTCTTCTCCTCCACCGCCGCCAGACCCTCGCCGCCCGAGATCCCTCCAGAGTCCCCTCTTTTCATAAACATTCCGAACCCGCCGCAAGATCAGTCCATTGAAGCCCTGCGCGAACTCAAGCCTATCAAGGGTCATCTACCCGTACCGCGCCAGGTTTTCAAGAAGCGTGATGGTCACCTTAAGCCCCAAGATGAATGGCTTTCGCGGTCTGCACCTGAGCCCTCCTCCGAACGCTCTAAACAGGCCCCTCGCTCCGAGATTCAAGCATGGAAGCGCCAAATAGCCGCTTCCCGCCGAGAGAACATGCGCGAGGGTGTTCGCGCTCTATACTCTCGGAAGCAGCTCTTCGATAGCCGGCGACTTGAGCGGCAGACTGCGAGGCTAGCTGCCCACAGAGCCGCTGCTACGGCCCCCGAGCGTGAGGACGAGCGGTTAACTCGCGGCTCGATCAACGCCGGCACATTACAAACTAAGGTACATCCGGACCCGGATCGTTTCGAGCGGGCCCTCGAATCCCGCGCGCGCACCGAGTCCCTGACCACACAGAGAAGCGAGGCCCGTCGTGACGCAATCCAGGAGCTATATATGAAGGCACGATCCTTCATCGTCGACGAAAAGGATCTAGAGACCGAAGTCGAGCGCCTGTTTGCCCCTGACTACTGGAAGAAGATGGGTCTGTCTGCTAGCGGTTACGAGGTGAACAATATCTGGGACTTGGACGGCAAGCCCAAGACCATTGCCAATATGCTGAACGATGTATCGCGGACTACAAGTCTATTGGTGAAGAACCTAGAAACAGAGAAGACCCGAACCCTCAAGAGGCAGAAGGAGGTTGCCGAGGAATTGACTGGTGGTAAACTGGACGAAGTCTT
Organism: Daldinia childiae; assembly: GCF_008694065.1. Classification (NCBI taxonomy): domain Eukaryota; kingdom Fungi; phylum Ascomycota; class Sordariomycetes; order Xylariales; family Hypoxylaceae; genus Daldinia; species Daldinia childiae. The sequence continues at coordinate 10,986 of NW_022984660.1, forward strand.
GTAACGACTTGAGAACAGATGCAAGAATTGTAAATATATAAGTCTATTAGATCGCACCATTGCTCTTTGGACGACAGCCGCAGCATACTCAGACATCGATGCCAATTACGGTTATCGGTATAAGTTTGACACCTTCACAAAAGTTGTACCATGTATGTATAAAACGACACTTATGATCTACAATGTCGTATGTGCCTAAACCTTGAACGCCCCGAATGACCCATATGCCCTTGAGCTACCCAGCCCAAGCGTTGCCGAGCTATGCAGGAAATATTGAGACACTGCATTAGATGCCAATTTGGCCAATGCCCTGATAGATACCAACATCAACATAATTCTACATATATTTCCGAAATTTCCTTCATCGTATCTAGTCTACCGCTTCTCCACGAGCAAGAAATGCATAGCGACGTATGCTAACACCACGAAGACGCCAGCAAACACGCCAAGGTTAGCGATGTCCATCCATTTTGATCCGTTATTAAAGCCGAACGAGCTCAGAATCGCCGCACCAGGAACCGTGATGTCGAGACCATATTTCCTATCTACAAGCGTCAACTTGAGGACCTCATTAACAATGAGGGCTTCGAAGCCGTAGTGGAAGATAGACAGAGATTGTAACCAGAGTGCAGCGTCGGGAATTGCGTCATGGTTTAGAAGTAATCCGGCAAACAATAATGAGAAGAGCATGACCAGGCTACCGATCAAGTTCGCAACGCTACCGTCTTTACAAACCACACCGATGAATAGACAAATCGAGGCAGCAGCCAAGTTGAATAGTACAAGAACGAGCATGAATATGAAAAAGTGCGCTGTGTCCGGTACGAGCCCTGTCATAGGGTATATAATGGCTCCCATCAAAATCGGTGGAATAATCCGAAGAGGTATGATGTCGAATAGGACCTTCGCGAGGAAATACGTGATAGGTGCATAGTAACCATTCGCTCTCTCTCGGACAAACAGAAGCCTTTCAGATGCAAAGACGTTCAAGCTGGTCAGAGTGCTAAAACCGAACAGGGCCAAAAGGAAAAAGAATAAGCCGAGCCTGTTTTGGAATCCGGGGATATCATCAGTGAGACCATAGAATAGATATCCCGATAGAACTGCAAGTACAATGGCAATAGCATAATGAGTTAACATGAGGAGCGGGTTGCGATAGAGATTCCTCCACGTTCTTTGCGAGAGGATGATGAATTGGGTCAAATAGCCGACACGAGCATAGCCACGACCAATTGCGCTTCCGTTCGAATGTGTACCGTTTCTTCCGTTGCCATTCTGGCCGTTAGCAAGTTGAGCACTGGTCACAACCTGTTGGATTTCTTCATGTATGTTGCTAGAGATGTCAGACCCAGCATAAGCATAAACAAGGCCGTCGAGGTTCGTTTCGGCAGACGGTGGAAGATCATGGACGTCTTCGACAACAACTTGTGGAACAGTGCCGGCGGGTTGTCGTCGTAGCTTATACGATCCAATCTCCTCTTCCACGTCGGATGATGCGGCTGTGTCGACAGTATTCTTTCTCCTTGTGAATAACTCACGCTCTTGCCTTGCTCTAATCGAATCCTTTCGTTTGCCTTTAGGCCGGCTTGAAGATGGTTCGGTCGAGCTGTCTTCGGCGATACTGGTAGCTCTGGAGATGCTTGCGATAGACTTGACTGCTGTTGTGCTGCTAGGGCCAACACTCGCAACGTCGTTCACTAAAGATCCATCGTCGAATGTACCGGAAGAACCGGCATGCATTGTAAGGTCAACAAGATAATCCGCAATGTTGAAGCCAGGGGGGCAGCTATATCCAATTTGGTCGAAATACTCTTGGCACTGAGAGAAGGGACCAGAGTACACGGTCTTACCCTGGGCAAGAAGAATCAACCGATCAAACAAGGCGACGATGTTCGAGCGAGGCTGGTGAATAGTGAATATAACTGTTCGTTTATACGTCTTCGCTAGTGTCACGAGACACTCAATGACATTGAACGCGTTGTAAGCATCCAAACCACTGGTTGGCTCGTCAAGGAAGAGGATCGAGGGGCTGGTAACAAGTTCGCAAGCGATACCGACACGCCTCTTTTCGCCACCAGAAATGCCTCTACCTTTGCCCTCTTCGGATCCGATCAGAGAATCACGAATGTGATAGATACCAAGCTGTTTCTCAACCTCATAGACCCTTTGCTCCTTAGCCGAGCGACCCATTCCACGCGGGAGACGAAGTAGGGCACTGGTAAGAATCGTTTCGTGGACAGTTAGGGTCGGAAGCATAGTATCTTCCTGGTCGACGAAACCTACCACACTCTTGTACTCAGAATCTGTGACCTTTTCTCCGTTCACGTAGAAGTCTCCCGCAGTCTGGCCGCGCTTGTTCTTGCGAGCTAGTATATCTAAGAAAGTAGTCTTCCCAGCGCCTGAAGCACCCATAATAGCCGTGATCTCCCCAGGATGCGCGATTCCTCTTATATCTTTTAGGATAGACTTCCCATTCAGCCCGTAAGCGACATTTTCGAAGTATAGGGTCGCCGGCTTATGGTCGACCATCAGCTTCGTAGATTCGTCGTCAGAATCGTCAAGGTGGATGGCTCCGTATCGGTACTGTCGGCGAGACAAGTACCAAATAAGCAAGACGACGGCAACGAGGAACAAAGAGCATCCCGCAATTACGCCCGCGATCAAGGGCGTGTTGATCTTCTTGATAGGGCGCTCGTATCCGGGAACCTGCGTGTGATAGAGACACTCTCCAGAGCGGCATTCCAACTCGATGCTCTTGTCGCCGAAGAAGTTCTCTACCATCCAATCCAAGGCTGGCTCTTTAAATTTACAGTTATTAATACCGCCATTCTCTTGCAAGCAGTTGAAAGTAGCAGGGCCCTGAACTTCGACTTTGAGGAATTCGGTCAAGTCGATGGAACCCTCGGCACCGCAGAGCATGCGATCCTTAATACAGCCACACTTAACATCAGGACACTTGTAGTAACTGTTGTTCTGATCTGAGGTGAAGTCTGCGGTAGACTCGCAGTTCTCTAGGTGGCAATAAAAGGATTCGAGTCGATCAATCCAGACTAATTAATTAATATGGTCAGTAACGTTCGCCTCTTCGCAAATCGAGTTTCCACTTACATTGAAAATCACACACTCCTGACTCTCTCGCGCAAGTAAAGGTGGCCTGAGGTATCTTGCCCTCAAGCATTGTAAGGATCTTCTCGTTCGTAACGCTGCACATCTGGTGATTTTCCTCTACAACCTCGCCGTTCTGGTAACAGACACCGCCATCTCCAGTTTCCATGAGAGCATTGCAGGCGTTATTTTGGGTACAGACATTGCAGTTGATTCCGGTCCAGCCTTCGTCGCATTCGCAGGTATCGCCTGATCTTATCGGTCGATCCTTGCCACGGGCGAGCGAACCGCAAGCTATAACACGGTCAGCCAAGCTCAAGCTAAGTAGGAGCTACAACGGGGAGCCATACTGGGTTCAAGACAATCGTCGCCTCCAAATCCTGATGGACACTCGCATTTCCCATTGTATTCGTTACATTCGGCGTACTGACCGCACTCATAGGCCGGGAGGAGACAGTTAAAACTAGACGGGGAAATGAGTCAACTTTGGAACGATGTAAACCAAATAGTTAGGTTGACATACCACGGAGGACAATCAGCTGGTCGGTCACCGAAGAGAGCTAGCTGCGCTCGCAGCGAGTCGAGCTGGGTGTAATTCTTTTGGCCGGCAACAAGATATGATAAGGAGAGCGCGCCGAGAGCCGCAAGCCGAAGACTCGGCGGCGACATGATGAACATTGCCGGTGAGGCTCAATGTAATCGATGATGGTGGATACTCTCTCTCGACTACGTTGGCAATGTTGACGAAGGGAAAAGACGGAAGTTGGCGATAGGCTGGTACATTAAACTAAGTACAAACCCCACGAAAGCTCCAAGACAACGTGTTGAAGAGCTGGAAGTGTAAGTTGGTTGGTTGGCCAGCTGACTGCGCCACCCTTACACCACCAGCTTAGGCTTACTTGGTTAGATGCGCGGTCTTATGCTGGTCTTAGCTAGCCGCGTGTGTGATGTCAGGGCTGGGATTCGATATCGACAATGTCACGAGGAGAATATGATGGATGGTATGGATGGTATGAATAGAAAAATGGTGAGATATGATAAAACTAAAGAAGGAATAATTTGAATACTACCGACCATAAAGCCCGATGATGACTTGCCAGAGCAAGTTTGGTTTGAGAGAGAGAAAAAGATAAGAGCGGGAGTTGGACGGTCGCAATAGAGGAACCGAGCTCGGGAAATGGGAGGTGGACCCGACCGAGACACCTGAGCAACTGCTGAGATACCTTTATGGAAGGTACCTGCCCCTAAGCTGTAACGCCGTAGCAGCGCACAGCCCGCCAAATCCCCAACATATGGGTGGGACTATCGGAGGTTTTTTAAGATCTTCTCCGACCCCAGATATGAAAATACAATTACATAATTCACCTACGAAGAGGTAATATCTTTTAGGATTTACATCGTTATAACCGACTTTCATTAAGTTTATAAAATTCGATAAATAATTCAAGTTTCCGTTAATCTCTCCAAAGTCCCATTTGAGACGAATATTTCTTACAACATAATACACCAGAGTACTTATTGGGTGTTTTAAGAAATGAACTATTATCTCTCAAAGCTCAAGACTCAAGAAAACCATTACGCAACCCATTTTGAGTCCAAATTAGTCACAGCAACTAACATCATCCCTAAACAGTGTATACTAAGTCTTCGAGATCATAGCGCGAGACGAATCCATTCCGTAAGTTATAAAGTTAAGGAAAGGTTCGTGATACTATAACAGTTAGGTTGGAGGTTTGACGTGTTAAGCCCGGCTGTTTCGTAGGTACTCTAAAGAACGCCAGTGTGATAAGATATCCTTCTCATTATTAAACTAGAAGCTTAATCGTTAGTATATAAGAGACCTCTCACTATGCTATTGCTTATAAGAGATGGCTCGGTGATACCATGCCGTCAGGAATTAACACATAAACAGATAGCTATTTCAACTACGTAAAGATTATACGTAAGGAAATACTTAATAGAAAAGCAAAAAGATTTCAATATATTCTACAACATATTCAGTCACTGCGTTACTCACTACATTATGTAACAAAATACAACGTCTTCCATTCGTAGTCCCCGTAATCTCCGCACCTAGGTAACAATACCGAAGAACGGCGCCTTTAGAGTCCCACAGCACGCCCTTCGCATGTCGAAAGAGAGATATATACCTTAGGCAGGTAGATAAATATGTTCAAACAAATCACCTGTTATAAGGTACAATAGCTTGTTATACCTAAAATTGCCCTCTTTAATATAATTAAAATATTGTAAATTTCAAATTACTAAAACAAGCTACCATCTTCTTTACGGCCTTTATTAAAGGTCAAAATCTTATAATACCAACTTGAAGTATTCTCATAGAAACATCAATATGGTGAAAATTCCAGTGTTTGAGGTAGAGCAGTGGATGGACAGGTATGAAAATACGCCAGGGGCACTGAACATCGCCGAAACATGCTGCTCGTCTATATCGATTGATCAACTTGTACAATTCAATAGTGATAAACAAAGCGACGCTCATCCCCTGATCGATTTCTCTATACCTATGACATACGGTCCGATTCGGGGATCCGACGAGCTTCGGCGGAATATCATAGCCACGTATAACGAAGATGTTGATACGGCGACGGTCGCTCCTCTGTCTACCGAGAACGTTATTGTTACCCAGGGAGCCATATCCGCCAACCACTTAGTATTCTACAGCCTCATCGGGTCAGGGGACCATGTTATTTGCGTCCACCCAACTTATCAACAGTTGTATTCTGTCCCAGAGTCATTAGGTGCCGAAGTTTCCCTATGGGAGCTCAGGCCGGAGAATGGATACATCCCCGATGTCGCCGAGCTTAACACCTTGATTAGGGATAATACGAAGGTATGTCGTCTTTCAGCTCAAGATTCATGTTTCTTATCTCCAGCCAACTTACTATTCTAGATGATCGTCATTAATAATCCTAATAACCCAACGGGAGCGACGATTCCAAAAGAGGTCCTGGCGAAGATAATCGACGTCGCGCAAAGACACGGCATCATCGTGTTCTCAGATGAAGTTTATAGGCCGCTGTTTCACAGTCTCGACCCGGGAAAGATTCCACCGTCAGCACTGGCATTGGGTTATTCCAAGGTCGTAGTTACTAGTTCAATGTCTAAGTCATGGGCCCTAGCAGGCATTCGAGTGGGTTGGGTGGCATCGCCGGATGCTTCCATCATCGAAACCATCGCGTCCGCTCGTGATTATACCACTATTAGTGTGTCACAGCTCGACGACCACTTAGCACGGTACGCTCTAAGCGCCTCCGTGCGGCCACAACTCTTAGAGAGGAACATTTCTTTAGCTAAGGAAAACGTACGACTACTGGAACAATTCGTTCAGGACCACTCGAGCGTATGCTCCTGGGTGAAACCGACGGCAGGAACCACGGCTTTCGTGCAGTTTAAGAACAAGGAAGGGGCTCCGGTGGATGATGAAGCCTTTAGTAAGGACGTTTTGGATAAAACTAAGGTGCTGTTTGTATCTGGGTCTCGATGCTTTGGATATGGCCAGACTTCACCCTTTCGTGGGTTCGTCCGCATCGGATATGTGAACAAGACGGAGATACTACGCCAGGCATTGGAGAAACTTGGCTCATATTTAGTGGACAATTTGGAGTAAAGATCAAGCGAGTAACGAGATTAGAACTCGAGTTTGATATTACCTGTCATTCCATCTACTTAGATATTAACTTGAATTTCCAATAATTCCCTGTAAAGTTGATACGACAACTCAATCATCAGAAGGCACTTGGGAATATCTGGAAAGGGGAATATATCTCTCCATGGAGTCTCGTTACCGATTCGCCGCATTTGGAATCCGGTCGGTTTCCGGGCTGTAACCTACCTGGTACCGGGTAGAAAGAAAGAGGGTGGGAACAAGGGAAAGCTGCCTATCTGCACTGCGACGACATTGCCGTAATCTAACATGCCAGATAACAGTACCGCATCGATACGACTCTAGATTGACATATTCCCGCGGGACACGGAATCATGCCGTATAAAAAGGAAAGCTGCTTTTCAGCCTGAGCCTGTTAAAATCAATCTCTATAACTCAAGTGCTGGAACAAATCAGCTCTAGATAGTGAAGTAGGTAAGGAGAAGGATACCGAGATGAGAAAGAAAAGAGAAAAAAGTATGGCCTAGATTTTAAGGCAATTAAAATTTAGTCAGGCACAAATGTACGTCAAGGTAGTATTGGACGATAGGCTTCAAGATGGCCGGGTTCCTAGCAAGGGTTAAGCAGATTATTCTAGCATTACACATATGATGAAGACATTACGCTTAGATGATGCTGACTCGATAATTTAAGAACGACAAACATCCACAGCACGTTTTCCGAACCCATATTTGATTTTTGATTCCATGTTAATTCCCCGCTCCGTTGGGCGATGATGCGGAGCGAAACGATATAATAAGATCCATAGAAAGATCCATGTATATACTGGGGCCGCCCGATCTCAAAATCGCATAAGAATTACGCGAGCGGGTGTAAGCCATTAATCAGCACCTAAGCCGATTTTATCATCCGGATTGGGGCAATAAAAGAAAAAAAAATACCAGTCTAACTCGAATATGTACGGGGTTGACCCACTGAGCTGTGGTTGGAGCCGCAAGACATACATACATACATCAACATGTACTTCATACTAAGGTGTGTGTCAGTGAAAAGCCATTGTAGGTAAACATAGGTCTACTTGGGTGGTTCGTATAGAAACCCGTTAGTCTATTCCTCTTAGCTATTAGTTTATTCCCCCCTGATCCAGCTTGATGGAATACTATCTACCTAACATAGGTAAGGTACTTCCTAACCTACATACGTCTAAAGTACTTATGAATCAATAAACTATGATTACATCAAAACTATGTTACATTACCAATATGCATCAAACATGAAGAGAGCTACCTTGGTGGCTGAATATGCACAAGCTACTAGCTAGTAGTTGGTTTGAGATACAGCGCCATTACGACTCTATCATTAAGATATACCGCTGGAGGAGTGGAGATTGTGACAATCATTGCTGGGGTAGACTTGGAAGACTGAGGGAGAGGGAGAGAGGGTGAGAGAGAGAGGTGAGTAAGACAGAAGAGAGGCTAGATCAAACTTCAAACCTGCCGAATAGGATCGACCTAGTTGCGACATATACATACCTACATTACAAGGTGCCTTACATGTATGTACCTTATTATTAATGGATGATAAAGACAAATAAGCAAAAGTAAAGCACGCCATCCCCACATCTCTCCATCAACGGTGCCCACTAGTGGCTGTTGTCTATGATGTAAATGCGAGTATAAAGTCGACGGAGTGCCGTCGTTAAGAATGGACTTGTTCTGTACAACTTCACATCGAACTATATAATAATATTCAAGTATCTTTATATATCTAAAGGTTTTAGTCTATTTCTTTATCAAGCGCAGCAACTAGATACCCCTATTTTCATTTATTCACAATGGCACCCAAGATTGCTATCGTCTATGTAAGTTTTTGTCTTTCACATGTCATTCCATATTTACGAGATCCGTGTGGGTGGTTGGGTAAAAAGAAGACTTGGATGTTCTTAGTCAATGGATCATATCAGGAACTCAGACTGGTCATGATTCATGAATTGACTAAGCTGAACTATCAAACTTCCCAATATCCTCCCAACTCCCGGCTCGTGACCTTTCGATACTATAGCGACTAACATGCGTTTTATTATAGTACTCCACCTATGGCCATGTCCGCCAACTAGCCGAGGCTGAGAAGCGCGGCATTGAGAAGGCTGGTGGTACCGCCGATCTCTTCCAGTAGGCACCGCTCTCCACGTATCCTTCTCCTGATATGTGCTAATAAAACAACTAGGATTCCTGAGACTCTCTCCAAGGAGATTCTGGCCAAGATGTATGCTCCTGGCCCAGCTGCCGATGTCCCGGTCTTATCGGATCCGGCGACTCTCGAGTCGTACGACGGTTTCTTGCTCGGTATCCCGACGCGCTACGGAAACTTCCCGGCGCAATGGCGCGTATGGTGGGACCAGACCGGAAAGCAGTGGCAAAGCGGTGCTTTCCACGGCAAGATGGCCGGTCTCTTCATCTCAACGGCCTCTCTAGGCGGTGGTCAGGAGTCGACTGCTCTAGCGGCCATGTCCACCTTTGCCCACCACGGCATCATCTACGTCCCCTTCGGTTACGCCAAGGCCTTCGGCACTCTGACTGACCTTTCCGAGGTCCACGGTGGTGGCCCCTGGGGTGCTGGTACCTTCGCTGCAGGCGATGGCTCGCGCCAGCCCAGCGAGAAGGAGCTCTCCGTCGCTGAGATCCAGGGCACCGAGTTCTACAAGACCGTTGCTAAGTTCGCTTCCGGATCTGCGTGACTACATGATGGCAAGGATAAAGAGACACCAGCTGCGACCGTCACGCAGACAGAGGGAAAGAAAGAAAAGAAGCAGAGTGAAGGCCCATGCGGTTTACCTACTAAGTGTGTGATAATGTAATTCTCATCACCCAGAATGCTTTAACAATTAAAATAAATACAAAATTATTGAATAGACTGGACGATTTTCTCTAGACACCCTTGATAGAAAAATGCGTAACAGTTCTCATGTTTTAATCAATAAAATCATCTTATCATAAGTCAAAATTCGTATACCTATGCTGTAATATTAGGTAGGTATATGTTCATGATATAGATATATGTTAACTACCCCTATTCATCAATACCTCAGCTATATATCACAACCTTTCAAATCACACCTTTGTACTTCTCACTCTCTTCAAATGCAAGATTTGCGTACCCACAAACCCGAGCCCCCCTATAAACACCGTCGTAGCACAATACGCAATCAATCCCCTCCAAGCTCCGTCATCATTCACATCTTTCAAAATTGCACCCGCAACTGGCGTTCCCACCAATACTGCTATTCCGATGAATGCGAACAACATGCCCATACGAGTACCAAGGCGGCCTAGATCCGGCGTAAGGGTCACGATAGCACTAGGAGGCAAGCTTGCAACCCCCCCGTTGAAAAATCCAAAGAGTATCGCAAACGTAATTGTTCCTCCGAGATCATGCACGCCGAGCCAGCTGAAGGCAAGGATACCGGCGCCTAGTGTCATTGCGGCTAACATGTTCATCGAACCCAAGTAGTCGGCAACAAAATTGGGCAAGATACGCCCAAAGACGCTGCCGGCGTTGAGCAACGTGACTAGATACGCAGCTAGGTCGGCGCTCGCGATGCCGCGTCGTAACGCAAACAGTTGCAAATAGAAAAACGGCACGAACATTCCCATGAATGACGGCAGGGCTGAAATCGCGAAACTCATAAAGGGCACATCCCGTACGGCGTCGCGGTCGAAAAAGGCACGCTTATGTCGAGGCGGCGCGACACGTGGGCGCACTACAAAGATAGATGTTAATAGACAAGCTAAATAGGGGAGAGAAAGGAGAAAGGAAGCTCAACAGCACGTACTACAAACCAGCGGCACGACAAGCAGCCCCAGGAGAATAAACGCCATCACGCGCGTCGCCCACCCAAACCCAATACGCGGTTGTAGCCTACTAAACAGGATCGAAAAGACAATGCCCCCAACAGGCGAGCCTGAAGACTGCAAACCTAACGCCAGCGCGCGTCTTCGCGCAAAATACTGGCTCAATATCGCCGCAGACGGGAGAAACAACAGACCGCACCCAATTCCCACCGCAACACCCTGTGCCAGTAAGACCTGCCAGTACGTCTTACACAAGGACGTCATGAACAGGCCAAGCACAACAAGGACCGAGCCCGAGATGGTCAGCGCGCGGAAGTGGCCCGCGTCGAACAGCGGGCCGGATACCAAACCGCCCATATTGAGGAGGGCACCTTGCAAGGAGCCGATCCAGCTGATGTCAGAAGATGTGCTGGACCGGAGGAGATCGGTCTCGTAGTACGTCTGGTACACGCCAAACGAGTTGATGAGGCCCCAGCTCGCAAGCATGATGACGAAGGCTCCGAGGACTTGGAGCCATGCTACTAGGCCGCCACTGTTTATGTAACGTTAGTACATGTAAGTCCAAGTAGAAAGTCGTGTACGCATTGAAGGGTATTTTGGGGTAGGCATAGGAGAAGGCCAAGGCAATGGATCTGACTTCCAAGCCTATTTGTAATAGAAAGACATGTATGTGAACCAAGTCTAAAAAATACGTACTCCGGAACACCAGAAGTCTTCGGTTCCGCCAGTGGCGTCGCCGTCGCTTGAGGAGACTTCACATCCGCATCTTCCGTACGGTCCACGGAATCCTCGAAGATCTCCGTCCCGATCTGCGAGCCCGTGTTACTATCATTTTCGCTACCCTTTTCTTTTTCCATAGTAGCTTTCGGCACCGTTGCTTTTGGCTTTTAACTAATCCTCCTTCTCCTACGTTGCGACTGTCTACGCTTTTAACCCTATTTATCTAGGGGTTCTCCTCACCGCCAGCTTGGGGTTACCGAATTCTAACCCGCGGAACCACAAACTAGAAAAATGATGATAATATGCGAGGATAAGGCACATTGATGCAATTCGGGGATGAGGTCTGCGGTCCGCGGTTAATTATTAATCAGTATAAGTCGTAATCGATTTTCTTTATTTACCTACCGGAGGTGGCATCCCTATACGTCAGCAATACGATGTCGCCTTTCGTTTTTTTATCACTTGCTTGATTGGGACACGGCCTGTTTAAGCGAGGTTAAATTCCATGAACCCCTACGTACCTAGGTAGATATACTGTTTACCTCTAATCAAGAAATAGAAATGGTATATATAATTACATTCAGGTAAGTCTAACTACTACCCTATTCTACTAACTTGGAAAAAAAATCTGTTAAGATATACACAATAAGACTACAACGTCGAAGCCCTTTCAATAAGCAGTTAGCTTTATTAGTTGTAATCGGACTCGCCCCGTACCAGCACCTACTTATTCACCGAATTCCGTCAATATATAAACACCTCAGGGTAACAGAGGACGGACTTATAAAGGACTTTAGGTTATAACACATAAAGTCTCTAGGAACTAATGTTGTGGGCTGGCACTAATCTCGTAACTTCGGGGTTCTAAATTATGATCGAATATGAAGGGACAAGATGTACTTGAATTGCGAAGGCGAACTATATTAAATAGCCCAATAGCCAGTGTATATCAACCATGTTCTGAGCTATACCATTTAATGCCGAAGATAGTACTTCCTTTCCAAATCTCTCGTTCTTCTCAGTTCCAAAATGAACTTTCCACACCAAGACGCCTTGCAAGTAATGATACAGAATTCGTCTCGTGTCGTGCTACGCTAATTTCCAAAGTTGCTCATACATGTGTGGCTGCTAAATGCCGACAAATTAAGAATCTGGTTTGTAGTTCTGATCGTATATTATCTCTGTGACGACTTATATTATGTGCTGAGCTGTTTCTCTCCCTGCACAAGCCGCGGGCGTGTATGCCGTCTCCAATCTATGAGTTAGAAACAGTGTTGAATAGATGTTTAGTGAGGAGAGTCGTTGGGATGTGCTGTTGATGGTTCGATTACAATCCGTGGTAATCTCCCAATCCGCAAGCTGGGCAACTGCGGAACACCCCCAATTCCCCTTGAGGATCTCCTGGTCGAAGCTGTGTCACGCGCACCATCTGTTGTCGAGAGATCTCCGCTCTCCGTCATCGTGTCTGTAGTCTGTGCGCTTAATCGTCGCTCGTGACCACGCGCTGGGTCCGTGTAGTCGGGTGGGGGCTCATTAAAGAGAGGTGTCGCAGCCCCCGATCTTGCATCGTCTAAGCTAACATCCTCATAATCCGGTGGAGGCATTTCGACGTCGCCTAGGTCCGCCTCGCCAATTATTTCCGGGCTTGATCCGGCTCGGGTATGATTACTTCCTATCCGTGGCGTGGATGTGTTAGACCTTAACCCTGGAGATGGAAAATCGCTATCGAGACTGAGAACAGAGCTGGCGCTACGATCTCGACGGTGGGACAGACCCGAAGGCGAGCGCGTGGATAGGGCAATGCTAGCCGCATCTGATAACAACCCTACGCCTTCGCTTCCATGGCTACTTGTGCGGACTCTCGTACCATTCAGTTGCGCTACACCAAGCTCGTGATAGCTAACACTGGAGACGGCACGTTGTCGCTTTTCCTTAATCTGCCCGTACGCATCGCGTAAGTCATCCACGGCGCTGTTATCGCGTGCGGCTCGTCTTTGGGCTGCTAAGTCGCCTAACACCCTCGTATCCCCGCGAGCTCTCGCCTCTTGTGCTAAGCGACGCCGCTCTTCCCGTTCGGCACGTTCCTGTCTTCTTGCCAATCGGATCTGAAATAGCGTCTCCATCTCTTCGTCCCGCATACTCTCAAGATCCTCAGCGGTGGGATACTCTACCACAACATCAACGCCATCGCGCTCCCCTTCGCGGCCAATGACCTGCTCGTTTTCGTTTGCCTTCTGCTTATATGCGGGAAGAGTTATAATGGATCGAATAGACGTATTTCTATCTATCTGTGATACTGTGCTATTTCGATTCGTTTGCGAAACCGAGAGGGTAGAAGTTGAGTGGCCATCTCGTCGCCTTCTATTCCGAGCCGATGTCTCAGTAGACTCGGACTCGGCCGTTTGCTGGTACTTGCCTCGTTTCGCCTGTCCGAAACCGAATTTCGTCCTGTAGCGGAAAAGGCAGAAGGACAAGATAACGACCAATAATATACCACCTATGATTCCAATGATCTACAGCAAAGAAGGGGTTATTAAGACGAATCGAAGCAAGCTGAGTTGGTATTGAATAACTTACCACAAAGATGGTTTTTGATGGCGGATGTCCCTGATCACTGGGACCACCGGGACCTCCAGGACCTCTAGACGCCAATTTGCTGGCACCGGATCGAAGAGGGAGAGGGATTCGATATGGAAGCAGCATTATGAAGTATAAATGAGTATAAACGAATGACTATAGTGTGATAATTTGCGACGCCGTCGGGACGCACCCGATATCGTGAGTTGGCAGCCTGCAAACTCAAGATTATTTCAGGACGGGCGCCGTGCGCTTGACAACGGCAAGAAGCCGCAACTAATTAATAACGACAAGCTAATCGGTCGCGTCGACGGTAATTCAAAAGAACCAATCTTGTTCGGGAGTGGTGCAGATGAGCACGGATGGGGAAGATAGCGGCAAGGTCGGCGAGAATTAGGCACGAATATTGCGATGATAGCACTAGTTATGACGGACTGGTCTTGTAAATAGGGACGACTAATTTCGCAAAGACTAATCCAACAACACCAGGTATAGACAGAATAGAATTAGTAGATGTCTCCTATATTGCGCGGGTTTACGAAGAGATCTATGTAGTCTTCAATTCAAGCTCGGTTAAGAGGGACAAAAAGAATTAATAGTCTTCGGGTTTGATATGCGATTTGAGCTTAAGCGCCGGCAATATAGTGGGTATAGAATAGTAAAACTGTCCGATGGGGTAGGATGGTATTAGACTAGTAAGACTAGGAGTCGTAAATTTAGCTGTAAACTGACCACGAAGAAGAAGAAGAAGATAGTAAACTACCTCCTGATAGATAGCAACGGAGATGAAGGTGGAGATGAAAAGAAGAGGACGAGAAAGTCGCAAGATACAAGAAGCTGGAGGAGTGGGGGGGGGAGGACAAAACGAGGTACATGGTTAGGTTACAGCAGTCTAAAGACCCGGCAGCTGCGGTACACACACACGGTAAGAGCTACACTAATATATCTCACCTGGGGCGGTACCTTTACTGCTAATATGATTAGTGTTGATACATGTACTAAAGTAGGCAGTAGGTAGGTGTAGCTTAGCTTAGGTTAGGTAAAGGTAGGCATAAGGCAGGCACAAAGCGTGGCAAGGGTACCTAAGCAGGTTATTGATTGTAGCCTCGACCCTTCTATTGAATCCATTCAAGTGTTTCCCGACTAATAGAAACATTAGCTTACCACACCGAAGTCCCGGTAAGCGCTTGGTTGGTTACCTACACTTTTACATACATGTCTCAACCTGTCTAACCTTTCAAAGACTTGCCGAGTTACCTATTATTCTTTTTCCTTAGAGGTATCTATTTGTCTTCACATCTTAAGTGCAACTAGAATTATCTACAAAGCTTACCTACCTACCTGATAAGTTATTACAAGACGAGATCAGCGAAATAGCTAAATAGCGAAAGAGCGAAATAAGGACCGGGCAAAATATTAAAAAGACCTCCGTGCCGTGACTTTGTCAGCCTAGTTGAGGCTGGTTCTACTTGAATCCTTCAGAGTCCAGACTAGGTTCCCCAGTCTATAGTCCACGAGCCAACCCGTCAACCTCGATGTTACGTGATTCGATCGCCCGATCTAGTTCTCGGTAATTTTAGATTTAAGAAGATAAAAGGACGCCGACGTAACGATTGATCTAGTATAAGAGAATCTATTATTATGTATAATCGGCAATATTTGCAGCATCGCATATAAGTGTAAGAGAGAAATTCTTAACGGTAATTTTTTTTGGCGGTAATAATAAGCTGACCTTGTGCAATCCTGAAGAAACGTTTCTCGATACGAAAAAAGTATGTATACGACACCTCGGCCGTCATCGCTTCGGCTGATTCGCCTTGGTTCATTTGGTCCGCGTACCTTTATGCGGGCTGCCTCAAACTTACAGAATAATAGGTCAGGTACCTTAGGTGCTTAGCCTGCTATGCCATATACCAATGAGCGCTAAAACGTTACAACTTCGAAAAAACATAAGAAAAAAAAAGAATCCCGTTGACAAATTCTTCTTGTTCGCTTTTCGCATGACTACGTCATCCCCTGTCCGTGCGGATATTCTCCTTCCTGATCAACGTTAATGAAATCATTTACTAGCCCTATATTATGTAAAACGTGCCATATGGGCCATACGTGGCTGTGGATTCAGTGAATTTCTAACTGCGCCTTGTTGATCTGTACCCTCTCTCGACTCTCAAGCCGTTCCCTTTCCATGCCTGTGAATCTCCGTCCCTGGTCGATTGTGCTAGGGCTGCCAGGTCCCTGGGAAAATTCCCTGCGCTAAGGTAGTATCTGCGAAACGCCATGGTCCCCCCCTGTCCAATCTTGGTAGAGTTGCATGATGCCTAAGCTGCTAAGTTAGGGAATTCGGGTCGTGGCAGTGGCAGTGACTACAGAAAAGAACAAAGATCCCATTGTCACTCACTAGTGATTATAAGTCCGATAGAATTTCAAATCGGAATCCCTTACTTCGATATTCCCTTCTTGGCGTTGTTCAAGCTAATGTAAAGGGTCTCAGATAGCTACGTAGTACTATGAGACATACATACACGGGCCTCCTTGCCTACGACGCATGGCATGTTAGACAATGTCTTCGATCTTGCTATTATCAGCCGGAAGATCGGGAACGGTAATATACTGCACTTCAGCTGGTTGGCTGGGTGGTGAGACATACATCAGGTACAGCGCATCCTCGTTAGCAAACGAGTAGCTCTCATCTTTCATCTTTTACATAGATAAGGCTCGTGGGTGCAAAGTCCTACGTCCAAAAAGGGGAATTTGTCCCCGATAGGGTCCCCTCATTTGCAGTATTAAGGGAGCTGAGCATCCATTATCCATTCATCATGGCTATCAAGCCAACCACATCTTCTGGCATATTTATTAATGCGCAATAGGCCTCTCGTTTATTATCTGGACCGTAATATGAAGGTAAACCTGCATGTTGAAGCCGCGTCATTGCCTCTTCTAAAGTTGTAACCACTCAGATGCACGCAACGCTAATATTTACAATAGGACCATACATAATATTCACACATAAAAATATAGGTACGAACGAATTTAGTTACGTTTCATCTTACGAGCCAGCTCTCCCTGAGCATGCTAGCACTGCAACTCTAACAGTAACTCTAAAGACACAGTACAGATCGACTAAAGAAACAGCACATCCACTTTGCACGTGATGAAAGCCACTACAAGCCACCACAAGCCACCATGCACGGCCATTTAAAACTGTACCCAACCCCATGCATATACCCCACTTGCATTGTAACCAAATGAAATTTCTATAATTTTTAAATATTATTTTTTTTTAAATATTTATAAAAATATAAATATAAATGAAATAAAATATAAATAAAATAATAAAAAATAATACATAAAATATATAAAATTATAAAAATTTTATATAAATTTAATATATTTATTTAAAATAAAAACCGTTATTAAATAAATTAAAAAATTATTATAAATTTTTTAAAAATAATTAATAAATATTACGTAAATAATTAATAAACGAATAAATTAATAAAATTTATATTATTATATTATTTTAAATTTAAAATAATTTATTAATTTTATTTATATTTATATTATATAATAAAAAAATAAAAATAAATAAAAATAAACAAATTTTATTAATTTTATTTATTTTATTTATTTTATTTATTTTATTTATTTTATTTATTTTATTTATTTTATTTATTTTATTTATTTATTATTATAAAATTACGAAATATCAATAAAATATTTATTAAAAATATGTTATGTTTAAAATAAAAAATTAGAAAAATAATAAGCCTAATTGCACGTGATTTGAACCGGATTTGGGAAAGTTATATAAATTAATATATATTAAGTATTATAAATATTTCAATATCTACCTAAGTATTTATGTATCAAATGTGTAGTCGGGTGTACGGTTGGCGCATCTCACGTGAAAGTGGATGTGCTGTTTCTTTAGTCGATCTGTACTGTGTCTTTAGAGTTACTGCAACTCTAATAAGCGAAAACTTCCTAATATCATATTGTAACCCAACCCATGCCTATATCGAAAAGTGACAGAAAGTCAGAAACATGGTATCCAGTAATACAAGAGGAAATCATTCAGAAATATATTTGCGAATATTCAACCAAATCTCTTTTCAAACTTCTTGAACATCCCCGTGACACCTTTCTCCAGCCGCTCCGCATTTTGGCCTAGCCTACTCTGACCCTCAACCTTGGGTTTGTATTTTTCGTATTTAGACGCGTGCTCTTGTTCGGTTGGCCGGTATAGTTGCTGGTGGATACCATAATCCACACTCCCCGGTGCTGGCTGCGCATTGTTGTAGCTATAGTGTGAATATCCACCTGGGGGCGGTGGTGGTAGACCAGGGCTCTGAAGAGGTGGTGGGGTAGGCTGGTGCTGCGTGGTCTGTGGTGGTGGCGGCGGTGCGAATCCGGGCGATCCAGGGAAGTTGGCACCGTATGGGCTCACGAGACCGGGCGATGCCAGACCGGAGACCGGGACTGTAGACGAACGTTGCAGGTGTCCGAATTGAGTCGGCGGGAAGCCCGGACTCGCGATACCGGGTGTTGGTAAACCTGGACTGACTAAACCGGGGCTAACTAGACCAGGACTCGCCAGACCAGGATGCACCTGCGGAGGGCCGGGAAGACCGGGACCACCCGGCGGCGCAGAGAAGTTCGTTGCTCCGTACCCAGGAGTATAAGGGGGAATATGATCACGAGCCACGGCAGCCGCGAGAGGATCGTGTCCGTCATCCTCGGGCGGAGGAGTCTTTTCCCTGTGTATCCTCTGTTCTGCAGCTGGTGGCGCGGCGGGATTGTACGCTATAGGTGCAAAGCTTTGAGGTGAGGTATTCTTACTGTCGTCTGTCGCCGTAGAGGTTGGAGGAGGCGCAAAAGTAGGTATACCTTGAGGTGCTGGTTTGGGGCTCGAATACTTGGGATCTGAGATGGCAACATTTTCTAGCTTCTGAACTAGAGGATTCGTGTCTTGAAACTGGCCATATGAGTGTGGCGGTGGACCAGGCTCATCTGCAACCTCTACCTGAGATGCGGGTAGGACTCGTCGTACACCATTGACAAACTGTAGAGCATCGCCATGAGTCCAGAAGTAGATGTCGAGAGAATGGAGCTTGTAATGGTATTTATTCTCATTTCGAGGATCGTACGTTGGAAGATGCCACTGACTCTGGTCTATCGGCGTACCGGCTACGCCCTCGACCAAGATGTTTACGAGACATTGTTGCCTATAGGAATACCGAATCCTCGTTCTATCTAGATCTACATCGCAAGGAGAGTTAGGTTAAAACATATATGACAGATCAAACACTACTTTGAAAGCATTCTTACATCCGTCAAAAGCATCTTGATCATCCGTGCCTGGCTGGTTCGCAACTTCAATCCGCGCCCTTCGGTCGTTCGCATTCTCGAACAGGTATACGTAAGAGCCTTTGTCAAACCGATGATGAGGCAGCTTTGCTTCGGGAGGTCCGTAGAAATAGTGAACGTCTCCGAAGCTATAAAATGGAAGATTTTTGAGCTATTATGAACTATAAAACTGTTGGTACTACTTGGGCACTTACAGGGTCGCAACATTCTCTTCACCAGGCCGAACTGCCATCTTGCTCACAAGGACGATAATTAAGGGTAGTATAAATATGAAATAGAAAAATAGTCGAGGCCAGCCTCGTTAATGCTATTTTTTATTTAACAAAGTCCGTATTGGAACTGACGATAGCTTCAAATTCACTGGAGGTTGAGGAGGAAAAAGGAATAAAAAAAAAGTTGGAGAGTAGAACTTGCTTCTCCAAAGAGCTCACCACTAAATGACGATCATTTCTATGTACTACAGACGCCATTTCTAAAATAATACGTAACCTTAGCCTACCTGTAAGTGGTACGACCTTATTTACCACAGCCCTTTCCGATATGTAAAGATGTTGCAGAATGGGAAGTTGTTCGGCGCTTAACCACCCACTCTCCTTCCTCGAAGCTGAGATGGCGGGGTAATACTGATAACCAATAGAAGGTCTCAAAGCTGCTAAGCCTAGAGGTAGCTTATGTAGAAGGTCCTTGTCTCAATCTATCGATAAACAGATATGATATGTATCGGCCCTGGAATTATCCGCTAGACTCTTTCAATTCAATTGAAAGACCCACATCTTTTTTTCGGTTCCATTGAAGGAATGATTTGGCGATAGCTTCACTTGCTCACACATTAATCAATTTTTCAAGATCCTCGCCGTCATAACTCTCACCAGCGCAGAGACGGGCTAGCCAATCTACCGAGGCACCCTAAAAATCCTGCATTCATCTCATCTCCTCCTCCCTGTCGAGTCCGAACCGAGAGCCCGGCAGGGCACCGCACCGTACCGCATAATCTCTTAAGATGGGTATCGTAAATATAGTCAACATGTGCTCGCACCTACAAAATGCGTCGCGAGCACGCCTAGGTCTAACCTCCATCCCGCATACAAAATACAACCTCTCCCTAGCCATAGCCCTACACCGAGGCGGCTACCTCTCCTTCGTCACGCGCGGCGGCCGTTACCCCCCCGATCCTGCTACCATCTCGACTTTCGAGCCCGAGGAATTGACGACCGCCAACGTCGCCCGCCAGCGCCTGTGGGTCGGCCTTAAGTACAATGCTACTGCGGGTGGCGAACCCGTCATGGGATCGATCAGCCCTATAACTACGCCCAAGAGGCCCGTCACCGCTAAGCTGGCTCAGCTGGAGCGCCTTGCGCGGGGTTTCGATTCGCACCCCCATCGGGCCTTGAATATTGGAGAGTCTATCATCTTGACTACGAGTCTGGGCACACTAGATGTCCGCGAGGCTGTCCAGCGCAAGGTTGGAGGTTTGCTGCTGTGCCGGGTAGGTCCATGATCTACCGTCTCGTTTGATCCGCTTAGACGCTCCTAGGCTGTCTGTTTGAAGTTGGCGGGAGGAGCATAAACGCCATTTGCGCATTCTAGATGGAGGGGTTGATACGTAGGAGGTACCAAGAGCGAGATGAATCGACAGACCGAGTCTCGTTAAAGGGATAAGGCGAGGGGATGAGACTATGAGCTGACATCCTCATCTTGTGACTTGTAGTGTCTCGTCTCGTACGCTATATGTGTGGCCTCTAATTTCAGAGATGCATGGTGGCCAACATTCTATAGACGAAATACAAAACGGACAAGCAGACAGGGGGTAGTAAAAAGGCTTCATGTATGTATATAAAGCAAGGGAAAATAGGCATCGGCTTGTCTGTGTACTTGATTGTACTATATCTACTCGCATATCATAAAATATCCGATGACATACATCTCATACGTTCACGCGTCTTATACGTTCGCGTGTAAGAGCAGAAGACTCTAATCATGAATTCAGGATATATTAGGTATAACACTACTCCTAATACCTTGCCAAACATCTCAGAGAGGACATAACTATCCCTGTTAAGAACGTATGCTCTCATGCTATAGCTGGGACTGAACATATAATAAATGAGTTTTTTATTACTTTCCCTAGTTGCTCTAACCAACTCCCTTATTTTCTACTTTACGATGAATACACATAATACTCATAAGACAAGTCTACCTAGGTATGCTGTAGGTATTTTCACTACCTATCACCTATCACCTAACTCCTCAGCAATGCCGCATGCACCGCGAAGGAACGGAACAGAAAAGAATCCCCGTATGCTTCCAATGGATTTAAGAGAAAAAAGGTATCATCTGCGCCTCGCCGAATACAAACAAATTTTGGACCTTTTTCTTCTGCCTCTTCTGACTTATTACTACAGCTAGCTAGTCAGAACATCGGCTGGTTCCTTAGGTATCCTGTGATAGTATCTATGATTAGGCCTTATGTACCTAGATAGCTTCCACCTTGGATTCCTCCTCAGCCTTCACCTCTTCGGTAGTGTTAGCAGCCTCGCTCTGAAGAACGACCTCATCGGTGCCCTCGGATAAGGACTGCTCATCTTTCACGTCCTCGGTTTCGCTGTTGGCTGCGTAAATCTCAGCGGCAGGCTCTAGTGCATCCTGAACCAAATCCTCAACATCTTCAACCTTCTCTGGGTCTTCGGTGACCGTAGGAATTGTTGCCACTTGCTCCGGGGACTTTTCTGCGGAAACAATGCTTTCCTCGACAAAAGTATCTGTCGAAACCTTGGCCGTCTCAATAGCTACTTCTGCCGTCTCAGTCTGCGCGACAACCGGAGCAACCTCCTTTGCCGTCGGGGATTTCTTGCCGGCAGGCTTTGCTTGCTCTACTGCAGCTTTGGCCCTGTTTGTCGCAGACTGTGCCCTGGTTACCGATTTCTTCGCACTCCCCTCGGCCTTTCTCTGAACACTCGATGGTGTACTCTGTTTTCGTGGCGGTGTCACCGGTACCTTTTCCGCGGTTTTGCTAGAACTGCTTTGCGTCGGTCGCATCATCCGCGCGAGAAAGCTTTCATCGACATGACCATCTCTCTTAATAATTGGGTGGTCCTTAGATACTGGCTTTGGAGGGAGCCCAAGACTTGGACGTGCTCGACCACCAGCCGAATTCCCGCGCTTCAATCCCTTGGCGGTTGAGGTGGTACTCACACCGGATAGGCTTTGCCTGCTAGGCGACCTATGGGCAGTAGAGCTCACGTTAAGGTGCTGAGCGTTGCCGGAAGCTCGTGAGAGAGATTGTCTGGGAGGATGAGCTGCTACGGTGCCATTTCCGAGCTTCGAAGCAGAAGACGCAGTGGGCGCCGTAAGGGACGAAGGTAATTTGATCGGTCGGGTAGGCGACTTGGGCTTCGGCTTCACAAATCCCGCTCCCGAAGGAGGAAGATCAATGGGTGCTGGCTTCTTGTTAGAAGTAGCCGCTGGCTTTGTGGTAGTTGTAGTGGCCGTCTTTTTCGGGGCATCGCGCTCTCTGGACGAAGCAGGTGTCGATTTCTTCTGGGGAGCTAAGGTTGGGATGCCGGAAGACACCTTTGTAGTACTGCCAGTCGGCTTGAGAGTATTGGGCGACTTAGGAGCCCTGGTAACAGATTTGGCTGCGGTCGAAATGGCTTTGGGAGCAGGCTTTGTGGAGGTTGTGGTTGTGGTCTTTGTCTTGCTACCATTTGTCGATACGCTAGTACGTCCACTCGCTGGCGCTACGCTACTTCCTCTTGACACCGACTTCTCTGTCGGATTCCCTGGCAGTAATTTCGTCTTCGTTTCTTCCTCATCTGTCACCTTGTCCGGATTTGGGTTCGGGGCAAGAGCAGGACTACGACTCTCCTTCTTTGGGGGAGACTTTTCAGGAGACTTTTCAGGAGACTTAGGAGGGGCGGTTGGGATTGGCGACTCTGGAATAGGCTCTTCAGACAAGTTTGTCTTGAAGGCCGAAACATTCTTGGCCATGTTCTCAGTTAAAACCTCCGGCTTCTCAGGTACCGGCTGTGGTGTACTGGCGTCGGTTTCGTCGCTAAGCCTCCGACTGG
The DNA here is from genome assembly GCF_008694065.1 of Daldinia childiae. Classification (NCBI taxonomy): domain Eukaryota; kingdom Fungi; phylum Ascomycota; class Sordariomycetes; order Xylariales; family Hypoxylaceae; genus Daldinia; species Daldinia childiae. The sequence continues at coordinate 34,301 of NW_022984660.1, forward strand.
ATACGGAGACCGAGTCTCCGCTGGGCTCTCTTCTCAACCCTACCCGGCCGTCCTTTTCGATTGCTACAAAGGTGGTCCGAACCTTGGAAAGCGGGCGAGGCGAATGAGAAGGAGAGGGAGACCCTAGCGATAGAAGATGCAATGTTAGCTACGACTACCAAGAAACTGCTGGGATCAAACAAATGATAAGTGGATAATGTAGCTAATAAAGCTAGGAGTTGGGAATTGGAGATACAATCGTGGGGTTGAGCAGATAAACAACTAAATTGAGTCGGGCATGTATAGGATAAGAAATTCGAGTAGGCGATGTTATAAACAAGCAGGTATTTTGAATACAGGAGAGGCGCCATACCAACTGAAATACCGGATGGACCAGGAGATCTTCCACGATCCGGAGGGGTGTTCTCACCCTTCTGTTCGAACATGGCACGGAGGTTCCTGACTCCCGACATGGTTGCGACTAATGGACCTTCGAAGGTTTTATGGTAGAAAAGAGCAAAAGTAGGGAGCCGATCAGTTGTTACTGATCATGGATCAACGATTGTCACCGCGGGTAAGTGCAGACACCGTTTGCAAGGATGGATGGCATGCCCTAAAGTTTTTTTTTTCTGTTGGCTGGTAGATCGGTTTGTTGCTGACTTGTTTTGGTCCGCCTTGTCCTGGTCCTGGTCCTGGTCTTGATATTGATCTTGGTCTAATGGCTATTCGTCCCGGACCCTAGAAACTTGAAGACGAATTGAGCCTCGGAAAGGCGATAAAAATGATAAACTTAGATATGTTGTTGTCCAGTCCGGAGACGATCAAGCTATCGAGCGAGGCCAGGTCGGGTCGAAATCATACATAAAGTATGTTAAGGGGTTCGAAGATAGGAGACTCTGCAAATACAAAGTTGAACTCAACGGAAATAACTTTAGCTGCAGACTAAAATTTATGAAGTTATGGTTATTTTAGAATTAAACAAATGCTGCAACTAAGAAAAAAGAGTGTGTGGTTGAATGCGCATTTGATAGAAGAAGGAATTATACAATTGTAAAAAGACAATTGTAAAAAAGGATATAGTTGTTAAAGGGTTGCCTGGGGGAAAGATAGGGAAAGCTTAAGAGAGTAACTGAGGGAAGTCGAGTGACAGTTTGGGAATTATTTGGTGGCATGTGGCCTAATAAGGCACGGCCTAGGCGGGACTAAGAAGAGACCAGCGAGAGATGGTTCCTTTAATCAAATTGCCCAGTTAGGCAGGGGGAGTACCTAAGTACTTAAGGATACATTGGGGGGGTTAATTATTTCACGGTTGAATAAAGTGGGTTCAGGGGCTTGCATGAACTCCCAAAACGTGTCTAACGGCATACCGAGGCGACCTGAGCAGCGGGAACATTGAATCTAGGATATTTGGGATATTTGGATATTTGGATATTTAGGACATAAATTATTAAAGTACACTATGATCCGTATAAACATCTAGTCTGGTCGTATCGTGGTTCAATTTCAATGTCGTACATACCCGTAGACATGTGGTACTACATACATGTAGCACGGATATCCGTACCTAACTTCTCCTTTCTGGTAAGATCCATCTCACGTAGTATTGTATTGTATTCTAGTTGTATTCTAGTTAACTACGTGTAAGTGATCTAAATTTTTGAAGGAGTTTCTTACAGGACAGATATCTAACATAGTCTATATATTCATCTGATAAATTTAACAACTTAGCTAATATTACTCAAGTATGTATACTACCTAATATCTATAATAAGCACTTATACGAAGTAATCCCTGATTAGAATAATTCTAGAATTCCTTACAGACGAAAAAAAAGTAACTTACTATTTGACCTACCTAATAAGTACAAGTGTACAGATAGTATATAAGTACCAATGCATAAAATCTAATGATCAATAGCTCCAAGCCAAGACGGGGTTCGAGAAATTGAATATCAAATATCCAAAGAAATATCTAGAGCCGCACTGTCGTACCAAATGACACGGCTCGAAATTTATGCAGCTTACAAAAGCAATCCCATATTATAGGCTACGAAGATCCAGTGGTACGGATGCTACGGAGGTTATAAACTCTTATGTTACATGCATCAGTTGAGTCATCAATTTGATTTGAATCGAGGGAACCTTTCAAAACCACAAATCAATATAAAATGCACATGTGATATATGAATAGCATGTTTCAGGTCCAGCCCTCATTGGTAGCAAACACAACGCCCCTCTCTCAGCTCAGATCTTTAAGTGTCATTGGTGTTGGTTGTCATAGTATTATAACATGCAGCGGAATATTAGCGAATGGTCCCTACATAAGGAGAGATGCCTGGTACGTAAAGATGCAGAAATGCAGACGCCCGAGCGAGAGAACACTTTTCCTTTTTTTATATCTTTTTTTCTTAAAAAAGAAAAAGAAAAGAAAAGAAAAGAAAAAAAGAAGTATAGGTATATATGTGGCCGATAGTCAATGATGCAATAATTTAGTAGTAATCCGTATGTTGCATCTAAACTGCCGTGATACATCGTTGATATGTTAGGTACATGTACCTACCTTACGTATTGATTGAAACCTTCATCTGCAAGCTAAAGTCGTTTGCTGCAGGCAAGCGATAGGCTATTTTAATACATTGGGGATATATGTACTCAAGTAACCCCCTGAAATAACCCCTCCGATCCCGGCCAGGGTATAGACCCCACCACCAGAAATTTTGTCGACGGAAGCTCCGTAAAGCTTCATTTTAGCTTTGCGACTTGACTTGTTAATCAAACATCACGTACCATACGCAACTCAATTGAACCTGCACCATGGCCTCCCGCGTGCTTAGAATAGGTCAGTAAATACTACACATTCATACAAATCTAGAAATTTCTACCAATTAATAAACTACACAAATTCTAACTCCCAATCGCTCCACAAACAGGTCTCATCCCCGGTGACGGTATCGGCCGCGAAGTTATCCCCGCCGGCCGTCGGATTCTTGAGGCCCTCCCGTCGTCGCTTGGGCTTAAATTCGAGTTTTCCGACTTATATGCCGGCTTCGAGACCTTTGAGAAGACGGGTGCCGCTCTTCCCGATCGCACGGTCGATGTCCTGCGCAATGAGTGTGACGGCGCGCTCTTCGGCGCCGTGTCCTCGCCAACTACGGCCGTGAAAGGCTACTCTTCGCCTATCGTCGCTCTGCGCAAGAAACTCGACCTTTACGCAAATGTGCGCCCTGTAAAGAGCGTTCGTACCGCCGCTAAGCCTATCGATATGGTCATCGTGCGCGAGAACACCGAGGACTTGTACGTGAAAGAGGAGCGTACCATTGAGCGCCCGGACAGCGAGGGCGGCAAGTACGCTGAGGCCATCAAGCGAATCTCAGAACGCGCATCTAGTCGCATTGCCACCATGGCTGGCGAGATCGCTCTGCGCCGCCAGAAGATCCGCGACTCATCCTCCTCTTCCTCGTCTATCCACTCGCATCCTCTTGTAACTATAACCCACAAATCCAACGTTTTATCCCAAACCGACGGGCTCTTCCGCACCGCATCTCGTGCCGCTCTATCCGTACCGCGCTTCGCCTCTGCTATAACAATCGAAGAGCAAATCGTCGACAGCATGGTATACAAGCTATTCCGCCAGCCCGAAGCCTACGACGTCATCGTCGCGCCAAACCTATACGGCGATATCCTGTCTGACGGTGCCGCAGCCCTCGTCGGCTCCCTAGGATTAGTGCCTTCGGCAAACGTAGGTGAAGGTTTCGCGATTGGTGAGCCGTGCCACGGCAGTGCGCCCGACATCGAGGGCAAGGGCATCGCGAACCCTATCGCTACTCTACGCAGCACTGCGCTCATGCTCGAGTTTCTAAACGAAGAGGATGCCGCGGCAAGAATTTACGCTGCCGTCGATGCTAACCTCGAGGAAGGAAAGTTGTTGACGCCCGACTTAGGCGGAAAGGCTACGACGGAGGAGGTTGTGCAGGATATTCTGAAGAAGTTGTAGATGCACACTGACTATATTTCTCAGTGAGGTTGACCAAGTATATATGCTTAGTGATGATGAGCGTTGTTTGTCGTGCTGAATATGAGGAATATGAAAAAAAAAAAAGGGTCCAAAAAAGGGAATCAAGGAGAGCATACCAAAAGTTATGATCTAGACTCAATGATACCAATCAAAAGATTTCGAAGCATTATAGAATGACAACATTAGAGAGAAGAGGTTTCTATTTTTTTGCCTATCCTGGGTTCCATACTCTACCCAATACACCGAGCTATATAGCTTCGCTCTTTAAAAGTAGATTCCGAAATCATTTCATTTCATCCTTCGTGAGCGTAAGCACCAGGCCGAGTGCAGAAGTACCCAACCACCCGGTCACCTCCCCAGTTCCGACGTTGCGCATAGATACTTTATATACAGGTTCTATTTGCATCTCGAAGTATGTCATCACGTTATATTATACACCCCATCGCCAATTGCAGTCGCGACTCCAGGGTATGGGTAAACCATGTCGAAATCTTATAACTACCTACTTCCCCTAAATCGACCAAGTCGACAATAATAAGGCAGCGGAAGCATTCGCTTGCTCAGTTAAGAGCATAGTCGAATATATTTAATGCGGATGTGTTTTGAGAGCTATCTCTTAACCACTCGACCCTAAGACGGAACTCCATCGATTAACGAAGCTTACTTAGTCCTCTTAGCCTCGAGCTCCTTCTCGTACTTGGCTACCAACTCCCTCCTGTAGGTAAATCGTCAGTAAGGCTCACCAAAGTTATATTCATACCAAAAAAGTGAGTATATATAGTAAGGAATGAAGAACGTACTGTAGATGCGGCGGCGCGGGCGCGTAATGAGAAAACTCCATGCTGAATTCTCCCTTTCCTTGAGTGGCTGCTCTTAGCTGCGTACTGAAACCGAACATAGCATTCAAGCTGCAGTCTGCGATCAGGGTAAAGTCCTCGGAACCGATCTCTGTGTCAATGATGGTCGCGTTACGCTTGTTCATCAACATGAGGATGTTACCCTGGAACTCGTTGGGTGCCATAATGGTCGTCTTCATCAACGGCTCCAGGACTTGACCGCCAGCCTCCGGGAAGGTCTTGCGAAATGCCATCTGCGCTGCCAGACTGAAGGCAAAATCGGAAGAATCTGTGACGTGTGTCGCACCATCATTTACTACCATGCGGGCTCCGATAACCTTGTGGCCAAGCAGAGGACCCTTCTCACAGGCGACCTCGAAACCTTTAGAACAGGCGGAGATGAACTTGTCCGGAATAGCACCGCCCACAACCTGGTTAGAGAAGCTATTCTTCTCCGGCTCCTCGTTCGGTTCGATCCATCCGCCGACACGAGCAAAGTCACCGGGTCCGCCAGTCTGTCTCTTTAGTAGGTAGTCGAACTCGGCCTTGTTGCTGATGGTCTCACGGTATGCTACTCGGGGTTGGCCAGTGATACAGTCGACCTTATATTCTCGTCGTAGACGTTCGATGTAAATTTCCAAGTGCAACTCGCCCATGCCTGAGATGATAGTCTCTTCACTTTCCTCGTCGACAAATAATCTGAAGGTAGGGTCTTCACGTTGGAATCGGTTCATTGCCTTACTGAAATTGTCGGCGTCCGTGCTTCGCTTGGGCTTAATAGAAAGCGACATGACTGCATCGGGTACGAACATGGAAGACATGGTATATGGCAAGTTTCCGTCCGTGAATGTATCACCCGAAGCACACTCGACACCGAATACAGCACAAATCTCACCGGCACCAATCTCGTTGACATCTTCCATCTCGTTGGAATGCATCCGCACGATTCGGGGAATTCTGACCTTCTTGTCAGTTCGTGAGTTGAAGAGATAAGTACCCTTCTTCAGGGTACCCTGGTAGACTCGGATATAGGTGAGCTGGCCATAATTGTTCTCTTCGAGCTTGAACGCTAGACCAACAAACGGTAGCGAGTTATAGGGAACTAGCTGAGTTTCCGCCTCATCCTTGGTGCGATCTAAAGCCACATTTTCAACGTCGGCGGGGTTAGGCAGGTAGTCGCAAACAGCGTCAAGTAAGGGTTGGATAGATTTATCGGCTAAAGCAGAGCCCATCATAACTGGCGAGAACTTTAAGGCAATAGTCGCCCTTCGGATGGCGGCCATGATCTGCTCGTTGGACGGGGTACCCTCTTCTAGGAAAATTTCGGCAATCTCGTCATCAACATCTGCTAGTTTCTCGATCAGTTCCTGACGTTTCTGCTCCGCAAGCTCCTTCAGGTCCTCGGGGATGGGACCTGTTCGAACAATTGTTCCCTTAGGTCCTTCGCTGTAGATAGCTTTCATGCCTATCAGGTCGACAACTCCTTTGAATTGGTCCTCGGCACCAATCGGTATTTGAATAGCTGCGGCAGGGATCTTTAACTTGGAATTGATCTGCTCGACAGCCTTCCAAGGGTTGGCACCCATTCGGTCCATCTTGTTCACGAAACTAATTCGGGGGATATTGTACCGCTTCATCTGCCTGTCTACAGTAATGGTCTGGGACTGAACGCCGCTGACAGCGCAAAGAATCATGACAGCTCCGTCCAGAACTCTCAGGGCGCGTTCGACCTCGATAGTAAAATCAATATGTCCTGGTGTATCGATCAAGTTGATGTGATAGGTATGCTCCTCCCCATCTTCTACTTTCTTCCAGTCACAGAACGTAGCAGCGGACTGAATGGTGATTCCCTTCTCTCGCTCGAGTTCCATAGAGTCCATCTTGGCGCCTGCTCCATCCCTACCTCGCACTTCGTGAATAGCCTTAATTCGTCCCGTATAGAATAGTACCCGCTCGGTAGCAGTGGTCTTTCCGCTATCAATATGTGCCTATGCCAAAGTTTAGCATAACCCGTTCTAGCGTTTTCTCGTGGGGTTTGTTGCAACATACGGCGATACCAATGTTGCGCACTCTGGATAACCGCTTCTTTTCTTCTGGGCTCATCTTGGCAAAGACGGCTTCAGGTGTAAGGCTCGCCGCCTCTTCGGCAGCTTTCTTCAACCTGTCGACCGGACATCAGTCAGTCGGCCACCTCACTATTATCCTATAACACGCTCGGGATAGTACAGGGAAGCTTACGCTGCGCTAGCGGCGGAAGTGGCTGCGGCATATCTTGGCTTCGTTAAGTTAAAGTATCTCCTCCCTTCTACACGCAACGGGGCGGCAATCAATGGAGTAGGAGAACGAGACCCCGGGACTCTGGAGCCCACACTGAGAAATCGAGCGTTGCATCTCGATCCTAAAATTCGGCCGTCATTGAGGACAGCCACGGCACGCTGCACCCTCATAATTTTTAACACGTAATATAATGCAGAAACGAATGAGTTTAAAGCCGCGAAGAGTAGAAAAAGAATAGAAGTAAAGATTGGCTGCCGTGGACTATGGAGTTTAATATTTTCTATTTCTCGATATCGACGAAGCGAAGGCTAAGAATTTTTTGGGGCAATTGGAAAGAGATAACGGCTTATCGGGGAGCTAAAATCCCGCCCCTTAGGGACCAGTCACAGCGCGTCAATTCAAATAGAATTAAAGCTTCAACTAATGTAGGTACATGTACCTAAGTACCACTATCGACACAGCTGCTATTATAAGGGAATACAAATCTCACTTAATCGTCAACTTTGATAAATATTGTCTTCGCTGCCTCTAAAAAAAAAATCAATTATCTAGATACCTAGGCAAATAATAATCAATAGTCTATTTAATTCAGGCGGTGATATTTACATAGCCACTGATATGTACAGACTTTGGCCGAAATGAAGACATTTTTCTTGCCCATCCCTGCTTATAAGCACGATGATGAAGTCTCCTATTTCTTGCTAGTGTTACCCAAACCCGGCTACTCGAGTTTGGTTCAGTATCCATCACCAAATTCCCAGCAATGTAGCCGCCTTTATTTGCTTTCCAGTGCCCTATGAAACCCAACCAGTTTATAGACAGGGTAACGAACCGTAGGTACACTTCAAATGTTAAGCAGTCAGCTTTGAGTCTTGTCCAGAAAGTGTTTGTTCGGCTCAACATATACAGATAAATAAATACGATGGTAAATAAATAATGGCGCCATGTAATCTGATCCCAAACGCTCTGGATCTATAATAAATCCTTCTAGAAAAGGAGAAAAAATCCACTACCGACCATCACTAGACTCATACTGGCTCCCATGATGGCTATCCTAGAAAAATCTAAGGGAGGCGGTAGTGATGCGGCAGAATCTTTAAAGCCGCCGCTGGCACCGTACGACGGTGACTCAAGAGAGCTACTCTGGGTTACCTCGGCTTGGTTAGGCGCCGCGGTAGCCGAAGGAATTTGAGCACCAAGACTGGGGAATGCGACAACGTTAGATGTGGTAGAGTTGAAATCTGTAGGTGCAATCGCAACTTCATTGTTAACCAAGTCGTAGACAACATAAGCCGACCGCAAGAAAGTGTCCCCTAAAAGAAATGTTGCACTGCTGCTGCTGAAATTTTGGATACCGAATTGACAGACCACTTCTCCTTTGTTTGGGCCGTCTTCAAATTTGGTAACACCATCCACGGGCAGAACAAGCTCGTCCATCGTAACATTGATGGCTGGACCGCCAGAACCGCCGAACCCGAACGAGAAGTGGCCTTGGCTATTTCCCATGCTACAGGGGAGCAACGGAAGGTTCACTTGAGTGTAATAACTGGCGCCTACCTCGTGCCAGATCTGTTCTGCTAGGTCTGTCGGCAAATAGCTGAATGTGGTGCCAGAGTCAAGGACGACGGGAATGGGGAACTCGGAAGAGAGGGAGTCGGTTCCTGATGGAGAGGACGCTTGTACGGACGTTAAAGCGACAGTAAAGGTCGAAAAAACTCCGGAGCGCGAATCTTTGTAGATGTTTATTCGAGTAAGGTCGCCACGGTACTTCTCAGTATCGATTCCGCCGAACAAGATACTACCAGTGCTCGCATCTAGATCATTTAACCACAAGCTATACGCATTGGTAGCAATAAGTCCCTGCTTCTGCATCTTTACTGGAAGATTATCATATGTAGAAGAGGTAGAGCGGGTGCTACCGACAATAGCCTCGCTCGCTACATATCCCACGCCAACGAGGCCATATGGGATATCGGTATTGACGCCAAGACCCATAGTCAAATTGGTCAAGGTGGCGTCGCCGATTCCAAACGTCTCTGCGATATAATCGCCTTTCGAGTGACTACCGTCGACATAAGAAATGCTAAATTGATCTTGCCCCACGACAGAGAAGGATGTAGAATCGCTTTCGTCAACTAGAAAGATCAAGAACGATTTGGTTAGCTATAATGAACTCAAGATATCTCCTATTTTTAATCCATCCGATAGTCACTTACAAGATCCCAGATTGCAGCCCGGATTATCGTTAGTTTCTTGGCAGACGCTAGAGCTGCTCGAGGGTACCCAAATGTCGCTCGATCCGGTATCCAGTTGTAATGTTAACTTCTGCGCAGGAGTGCCGACTGTACAAGAGGCAAAATAACCCCCTCTAAGTTGCTCGTTGGTGATAACCTCTGTAACTGTTCCATCTTGTCGCCTTTCAAGCTTAGTTCCAGTCTGCCTTCTATGTATATCCCATTGTACCACTTGCGCTCGAGCAACGGAAGCGACTAATGCGCCGGCCGCAAACGTCGCGACAGTTTTCATAGTTCGGATCTAAGAGGATCTAACAGAATAGGTTGCACCGCAGCCGCTAAAAGGGTCTCGGATAGATCGTAGATATTTTGGCGTAGGTACCCGGGGAATTAGCCAAGAGTTTTCGTGGGGGTAACCCAAGCAAACCAGTTGTTCAGGGTTCTCGAATAGGTTCTCGAATAGGATGACGCGGCCTATATCTTATGGATTGAACTCCAAGAAGATGGAAATGGAAAGAAGAAAAGAAGAGCAAACGAAAGACAATGGGAGCCAAGGATGAATGGTATATAACAAGAAGAAACTTATGTAGACGCCAGCGGCTAGAAAAAAAGAGAACTAAGGTGTGAGCGAAGTTAATGAATAATGTAATAGACAAGTAACAAAGAATGAGACGAAAGGTAAAAACCCCAGGAACCAGCCCGGATGCCAAGGAGATGCCAAGATATTTAAACTGATTAGAACCAACAACTGATAACCTTAAAGTGGCGGGAAGGATGAGTTAAGAAGCTGCTAAAAAAATGCTAAGCTTTGCAACTCCCTGTTTCCCACGCTGCCACGCAAGCCACGATATTATTTTAAGATGTTATTGAGGCAATGAGATTGAGAAACAATATATTAGTCAAATTAAATAAAGTCGAGAATCGAGAGTTGAAAAGAAGATGTAACAAAATAAAATGATTTGTAAAAGGGGCACGAGGACAGAAAGACCAGAAAGCGGCTATAAGATGACGAAGCGCCTGAATCAGATTTGCATTTCATTGCGTGTTGTATTAACATAGTACCTTTGTACTAGTCTGCCGGTTTCCCGAGGGCAACAGGGCAACAGGGCATTGAGGGGCAATAAGGTTGCTTGATACAGGGGTTAAGCCGGTAAATCAAGAGGCGCAGCAAAGGCGAAATCAACTGTATTGTAGGTACAATATAGTCACTATATCCCTAACTGTTGCACTATGTACCTGAACTGTTACTAGCCCTAGGCACCTTACTAACGACATAATTATAGAATTAGGTACACTTATTCATCGTCATGAAGGTCTAGGTAATATCCATCCTGCCGTCACAAACAACCGCAACCACAACTATTCAGAGCTTATTATACAGACCCTCTTCTCCAGCCTTCTCATCCTACTCTCTCTAGGGTGTCTCTAATCTGACTCCATCTACTGCGCCTACTAACGCGGTCTTTTTTGCTACATGATGCTACGAGCTACACAATACATACACTTACAACCAAATAATGTATAGAAAAATCAACATCATTTTCATTTCAAGCTCTATAAATAATGGCTATGAAAAGGGAAATCACCGGGAGTACGGTAGTTAAAGGTATTATCGTAAACCGATCAAAAGGAATCTAGTTGTACAGCATGCTCAGTAACCGATTGGTTCATACGAATTCAAGATGCGACGAAGTTATCTGCTAAGCCACCCTTAGGTCTTAGGTTTAGAGGGTATGATATGCGGCTACGTTCGCGATGGCGCCTTATCAAATATTTACCCAACTTAACGACTTACCTGTCTATGTCCAGTATTTAACGATACTAGAAATCTCAGCTGTGGCGGGGCGTTGAAACAACGGAAGTCTAGAATCTTGGCAGCTGAAACGCTTGTATGTATATCGTCACCCTTTTTTACCCTCTTTTATCTCAGCATCAATTTTTATTAAGGAACTCAAACAAGGTGGTTGAGACATGTTCGACCTACGCTTAACCCCTTATGTTAGGGACAACATCCTTATGACGTTCTTTGTAGCACTTCGGGAAATAACCGACTCGAAACTCTGAGGGCGCCTATGTGAAGGCTTAGCCGTTGTACATCCACGATCCGTTCTATCAACTAGATTAGGTACGTTTACATGCTTAGCCCCCATCTGAGAGAAAAAAAAGGATGATCAACCTCAAGATTTGGTAATCACTATTCTACTTCGATTGCTAGTCACTAAACGCTCATTCACCATCCATATTCCAAAAATACCCCCCTTAAAGATTCGCTCCACGTTCTAATACAGTTTTCTCATACAGTTCGCCATGCTGCTCAAAAATAGTTCCATCGATCTCTAGTATCGTACACCATATCGTAACTCCCATTGTCTCTGACAGAATTGTGATTAGACCGGGTTGAGAGCTGGCCGTTTCGTTTGCGGTTCGTGTATATAATTCCCCAGGCGAGCTGTCCAATACTCGTGATCACGGGTACTACGCCTATCAATAAACCAAATGCACCTAAAATCGAACCGGATGCCGTAGTGATGATAGCAATGATAAAGTATGCGCTCCAGATCAGAGTCTTGATGCATGCGAATGAGAGCAGTATAACTGGATTTAACCGGCCCCCAGCGTATAGCATAACCTCAATAATGTCAAAGATCAGAGTACCGACATCGAGGACGAGAGTAATAGTTCCCGTGATCCGCGTGTACCTGACTAGCTTATCGGCCTCGTAGCCTAGGTATACGATCTTAAAGATACCAGACGACTCGGTCTCGCTCTCCTGCTGCTCTAGAGAGGATGCGCCGACGAAAAGTAAGGCTGCGGCGACAATAGAGATAACAATGAAGAATATTTGTAAAATCCAAAACGGTAGCAGATCGCGCTTCCGCCATATACCTTCGTATCGTCGCATTTCGACTTTGTTATGATGTGTTATGTCGTTATATCCTTTTCTTTATCGACTGTGAATTGATATAGAATAAGTCGTCAGTGTACCTTGATATTATAGACACATTAGCGAATAGATCAGGTAGGTAAACACTTCTAGGAGACGGGCAGGCTTTTGCTATTCTCTTAAGCTACTCTCGAAAATCATCATTGAAACCGTATGGAGGCACAACATTTGGCATACTCTTTTCCGTTGGACTACGCCGCTGAGAGGACCGCTATACCGACCATTGTATCACGGGAAGCCGATCCTCACGGTGCAACAGGACATATATCTTTTTGTGTCTAAGTGTGTCTAATATAGCACAATAATTGATGGGGCTGTTCTGTCTTACACGAAACGATATAAATCAAACCGACTGAAAACTAGGCACTTATAGTTTAGTGCGTGGTATTTCATAAAATACCCAAGTATTATAAGCCGTTCAACTAAGGAGTATTGGTCCTCCCTAGCCCCCTTAGATCATATACACCGGGAACAGTACACCGACGGCGTAATACCAGACCACCTAGGCCTCTGATCTTTGAACTATGTAGATTAATCGGACCGTCATATCTTCTTAGTATCTGGGTAATACTGAATATCTAGGATAATCAGCCTCTTTTACTATTAATATCATGGCAGATACCGTATAGACTGTAACTTGTCACATATGAGGCGTAATTGCTAGGCAACATGTACTCAGCCTACGGCCTACCTGGTCTATAGACTCATCTTAGAATAAGATCAAGATCATTTTTATTTACTCCTTGGGTAATGAACCCTAGGCTCCTTGCCTAACCCCTAAATACCGTCCGCTAAATTAATTCATTCTAAGTCCTCCCAACTTTTATCTACCTAACACATATTCCTATTGTAATCCTTGGATAAGTACCTATATTGCCCATAGTTTTGTCAAACATCCATTGTAACCCATATACGTCCTCACAATATCGTAGTTCTTTATTGTACATGTTCCTTTTCCTCGGCCTTAGGTATCCGCACTAAGGTTGCTGTAATGAGAGCTCCCGTTAGAGCGGAAGCAAGTCCAAACCACCAAATTGCCTTAAGCCCCTGGAGCCCAATTTCACCTGTCGGCAACGGATCGACCTTTACACCTATCGAGTCTGAGATCGACGTCATGATGGCTGATGTTAAGTTTTGTACTGTTACCAGCAAGGCCCCAGCCGACCCCTGGTACGACCTCGGGACGCTAGAAGTAATAAAAATGGCGGCTGCCGCAAAGCTCATGTCTGGGCCAAACGTTGCCAGCGCCACACCTGGCAGTGAAAGCACCCAATACGATGTGGACGGTGTTTGCGGTAGGAAGAATGCGGGCCCTAAAGCAAAAGCAATCATACTTGCTGTAAATATCCAATGCCCCGGGAACACGTGAAGTGTCTTAGACACGACGAAGGCTGCCAGTATGCCGACAATACCGTTCGGAAGGATGTATAGAGCTACTGTGAGAGGACTGGCGCCTTGATAACGCTGCCAGAATTGGACGGCGTAGAATTGCCATGCGCCAGCTTAACAGAGTTATGTTAGCATATTATTGTGTTTATCTTTTCTAATATAACGAAATTAGGACAGTGTGAACTTACTAAAACCCCCAAAGCCGAGGAAATATGCCAAGAGAAGAGCTGCAAACCCGGGAATTTTCCACAGGCCGTTCGGGACTAGAGGTCGCTCGACGGAGCGTTCGACAAAAGCGAACGCGACGAACATCAAGAGGCCTACCGCGATGAGCGAGTATGTATAGGGACTCCAATTAGCTGAAGAGCCCTGCGTCAATCCGAAGAGCACAAGCCCGCAGCCTACAGATGAGAGCATGGCGCCGAGGTAGTCAAACTGCCGGAGCGAGGGTGCATCAACGTCATTGCTATCTTTCGCGGGGCTCAGATCCGGCAGCGTCATCTGCGCAGCTACGGCGCAAAGTACTAGGAAGATAGCTGTGCTTCCAAAGAGCCATGGCAGATGTGCAGCCAACGCACCTCCATGGATACAACCTAACCAAAAACCTAAGGGGGCTCCGGCTGCCACTACAATAATTACCGTCAGCAATGAGTATAGCGTTAGAGATGGATTCCAAAGGAGGGAATGAGAAATCGGAACATCCTGACGTCACGTACTCAACGAGAAGACGCGCGTCTTACGAACGCCAGGCTTGTAGACGCGACCCAGAATACTCATGGACGCAGACACAAGAACCCCTAACGAGAGCCCTTGCATAGCACGAGAGAAGAAAAACAAAATCTTTAGTCGGGGCGATACGGCCCCGGCGGCGACGGCATGCCATGCTGCACTCCATAAGAAGGCACCAACCATCAGGGGTCTTGGGGCTGCCAAATCAGCAAGTGATCCGGCGACAATGACCGATAGTCCACTGGCTAGTAGTGCGGAACCCAGCACCCAAGGAGTTTGGGTGGCTGGAAGGCCTAGAGCATCGCGCAATGCTGTCTGTGCGATATTCGCGTGACCGTACGTGAGCGCAAAGATGAGTTGTCCCGCTGAACACACTAACACGAAGACTATCTCGGCCGCTAAGTTCGGCAGCTCGGGTGGAATACCCTGAGATAAACCGGGACGGGAGGTCCCTCCGTTACCGCCGGTTTCCTCGTCGAGATGGTGTCCGGCGACACTTCGGCTTCTAATAGCGCCAAGTTCCAACATGGGATCAAGAAGGACTTCATCGCGGCCATGGTCGGTGATGTCGCGCGTTTGCAGTTGGACTTCAATTTGGCTACTCCGGCTATCGTCCGGGGTCTGACCGAGAGCCTGCGCAAGAGCCTTACGATCTAGGGAGAAGTAGCTGCTACGTGCGGACCCTAATAGAGGATCGGGTGAAGCGACACTGGAAGGGAAAGCTCCAGTTTCTAGGCCTAAACCCATATATGGCGTTTCTGCGCCTCCGTCATGGTAGAAATCTGCGTCTGGTACCGGGTGTGAAGGATTATGATCCATAATAAATTAGCAAGAAGGATCAAGTTTAAGTCCCTTAGGTTTAATAAGACCTTAGGTCTCCCTCGGTGGGAATACCGAAGTGTAAAGTGCATTTTTATAAGGCGTCTGTCGGTCCCGGTGGAGTCGAGTAAAGTTTTGGTTGGCATCGGAGACCAGCCGGACGTGCTATCGTTCACCTTGCATTAAAGATACGGGTTCCCATGGTGGAGTGTATCGTTCCCCACGTCATAGATCGTGATGTGAATGGCTAGAAGGTAAAATGTTTGCAATGGGAATGAAACCTATTGCGGACTACTAACGGAACTATATCAGGAGATTTCTCAATGTGGCCAATCACTACCGATTTACACCGCTCGGGTTACAATTCAACTAGTAGGATATTATATGTATTTACATACGGCGTCTGCAACTGATATAACGTCCGAAGATAAGGATTGAAGCATGCCGTATCTATCAACCACTAAGTCACGATTATTTTGTCTGCGGTGTAGGAGGAGTTGTGCTCCGGTGATGCTTTCGCTTGAGTATTGTAATTGTTATCGGGGAGATGGACTTGGCGTCTTGGCCGGTCACCTCATTGCTATGTAAAATTAACTGACCGGTTCGCCACCGCAGAGTCTTCTTGCAGCATTAGACTACCTACATATGTAGGAACTCAAAGAAGTTGGTTGTTGATCTGTGGGTCTCTTCTAACAACCCTGTTTTGTAGTCTCTTCATATCTTCAACTAGTTGATAAATTCGAAAGTCGTTCCTAGCTCTCAGCGTTCTGGTTTGGCCCCTTAATGAATGGCGTTCTATTTATTAATATAAAGCAACGTGATATCAATATAATACTGAGTTTCGGGTACGGCATGAAGCCTTATAAGTTGAATATACGTATATGCTAGGAATATAAGCTATGCTTTAAGAATCGCGAAGGATATAAATTAATCTACTTCCTCTACTCGTGTCCTTGTGCACATGTTTCGACATAAAAAGACAACGCCTAAATTAGGCCTGTATCTCTTACAACCTGTCAGTCTTGATTATTAATTATCTGATCTCTGTGCTATATAAATATACCTATGGTGCCTAGAGGTATGTATTTAATAGATTATTTCTTCATAACCGTCTTCAAGAGTATCCACCTTTAGCGCGGGGAGAGATCCTAATGTTTGCTATCAAGACCCTTAAAAACATTTCACATTCAAATGCCTTGTTTTAATTCATGCGCTTGTAAAGGATAGTGAGCTACCGCTACTCTTTGACAAATTATACTTTATCTTACCTGTTCGTGGTTACGTCCTGTTAGATATCATTCTAAAGTCCCATATCATCGCTTTTCAACTTACCCCTGTATACAATATACGTTGTAAACTTACTCGAATTTCAAGCTTCATAATTTTAGCTCTTTGGCTCAAATATATATTATTAAAATAAGTGAACATAAGTTAAAACATAGGTACCTATGTACCTATGATTCAAAAAGAAGTTGGTTAAAATAATTTAATATCCAATAGTAATGCGTCGGCGTATTTAAGTATCTTCAGGATTCTGCCAGCTCTGACCGCCCTTGATAGCTTGCTGCCATTACACCCTTGTCCCCTGAAGACAATTAGTCAGGTACCTATTCATAACATGTTCCCCCTTATTCTATCTATATTCTTTTTTAAAACGAACGCCATCGGATTGGCTATCTAAGCTATGGTGCAGTCAATATCTCACGGTAGGAGACGTGACAAGCCTATCTTGAGTTGCGCTTTCTGCAGAGGACGCAAGTAAGTGGTTTCGTTTGGTGATAAGATGGCCCGTGCTAAAACCCCTTGTAGGCTTCGTTGCGATAGGCAGTCTCCCTGTGCTGCTTGCGTGCGACGCGGTAAGCCTGATGAGTGTATCTATAGCTGCTCAGAGCAAGAGCGAAAAGATGCTATCGACTATAGGCCTCGTACTAGAGGCCAACAGACGCGTCAGAGAATTACTCGCCTTGAGAATCTAGTTATTGAGATGGCACGGAATTCATGTCAGCCATCAAGCAGTAGTGCGACGCCAAGCGGGGTCCTCAATGATACCAGTCCACAGTATCAAGATGGCAATATAATAGATGATATGGGGAAATTGAGTCTCACTGATAGTCATGCAATCTATACTGGTAGCTCCCATTGGGTTACGATCTTGGACGACGTAAGTTGTTATGATAAGAAGTCTACCGAGCAGTATGATGACGAGTTCCCCAGATCCGGCATCTCAAAGATGAGCTCTTAGAGGAATACCCAGAGGAATACCCCGAGAGTAATACGAACCCCGAGTCGACCCTGTTTAATTCTAGGTTAATGCAAGGATTGCCTGCCACGAAGTCCTCTCTCCTCAGCAGTGCGCCTTGTCTTCCGAGAGAGCAAATTCTAGCTATGATGCCTCCACGGAAAGTGGTTGATAGACACGTATCCCACTTCTTCAATGATTATGAGATGGGCCCTTGTAAGCATTTTGATTAGTGTTCGAGCTATTGATCGGGATTCATTGTTAACCAAGCTGATGTCGTTACTTGCCAGTTCTCCTACACCGAAACACATTCTTGACAGAGGTTAAGAATCCGCATCATTGTTATTGATTTATTACTTACTCTATGTATAGTATGAGACCTTCTGGGGTAATCCTACTACTACCCCTATTATGTGGATAGGCCTTTTGTTTAGTGGTAAGTATTAAGCATATTGAAAGTTCTATTTTTCCATCGATTAAGTGTCGTTTGATCAACGATAGCTAACTGTTAATAGTAAGTCGAACAATTCTTTCTTCGGGGAGATATGTTCAGTTTCTGAAGGTGTAGGATATGAACACTAACATGAATCATTTTTGGGTTTCCAGGTCATGGGCATATCTGCCTTCTTACAGCAGCAAGATGCGAGATCTCACGGCTTGTCCGCCGTCGAGGTACAAAACATGTTAGAGACCTATCGATGCCTCACCACTCATTGCTTAACCACCGGGGATTATCTCCGTCCCAGTAAGTACACCATAGAAACCCTGACTTTATACTATTTTGTTGAGCGAAACGTAAACATCGACATATCCGTAAGCAATTGGCTTCTTATCGGTGTCATCATCCGGATTGCGTTACGCATGGGCCTTCACCGCGATCCCTCTCACTGGCCGAACATCCGGCCCTTGCAGGCAGAACATCGGCGACGGCTCTGGATCATCCTGTACCAGATGGACTTCTTTTCGAGTACGCAAGTGGGATTGCCACGTATTATAAAGGATTCCCAATGCGATACGCGTCCGCCCGCGCACTTGTTCAGCTATGACTTGGGCATCGAGCATGATGAAATCCCGCCCGAGAGATTGTTGACGGAATCTACTGCGCTTCTATACATTATACAGAGGGACAGAATCATCAGAGTAACAGCAGAGATATACGACATAATTGAGGCAGGACCACCATCACCATCCGCCGTTGCTACGTTAAACTCCAAACTTCAACGAGCCATCGATGCCATACCTGCATGGCTTAAATATAAACCACTGGAAATATCAATCGCGGATAATCCTCTTGCAATATTACACGGGATGTTCATGGATGTTCTTGTACAGAAGGCTATTTATCTCCTCCATCGGTGGAGCTTTATGAAAGGATCTTCTGGGGAAGAAAATGCGAAGTCTAACGACATCTGTATTACTGCTGCACTTGCAATACTGGAACATCAAAGAAGAATGAGCGAAGAGGTTCAACCTGGGGGCATTCTATTTAATATTCGCTGGAAGGTACCTATATCCCTTAATTACGAATTCCTACAGTCTACGATGATGCTGTGCTTCGCGTTGAGCAGGTTTGACGATGGAAATATCGGTGCGGGAGATTCATACTCTCTACATAGACGACATGACATAGTCGAGGCTTTGACCTTTGCAAAAGCTCTGTGGGAGAAGGATGCGGATCAACTTACGGAGGCGCGAAGAGCAGCCAAAGCCATCGAGGCTGTGCTGCGGCAAGATTCGGACGAATCAAGTGCTTCAACATTGGCAACCCTGGATGGTGGCATGCTCAATCCATCTGTGAACATTAGCCATGCAGCAGGTTTCCTTGATCAGGTGCCAGGAGACGCTGCGCAAAGCTATTTCGATAGTTTTAACTATGAGCAAACCATAGCTTTGGATCCTTCATTCTTTACAGTTGAAACTGGAAATATACTGGAAGACTTTGTACCAGAGCAAAATCAACTCTAACTCCTGAAGGCTATTAATGACAAATCTTTCAGTCTCATTGCTTGAGGAAGAAGAAGGGATCTATTGGATTAAAGTCTATGTTGGAATATAAGGGATGACCCCCCAGTGGTTATCTAATTATCATATAATTGCCTCTACCATCGCAGGCACAAGTTACAGACTACTTTCTGAGGTTGGCGGAGAATCCTCCTTCTGCTTTTTCACACTGCGCCATTCCATGCCAAGCCCACCAAAGATGGAAAGGCAAGATATGATGAGTGAGATTTGGAAGCATACGCGCAGGGATTCATTATAGCCTTCCAATGCAGTGGCAAGGTACTCAGAGGGAATAATGTTCAAGAGGTCGGTAGCGCCGGCGCCTGCAATCTTTTGAGAGTCGAAGCCCGGGATACCGGCAAGGCGTGTGGATAGTTGGCCGACCAAGACGTTTTGTCCAACTGAAACGAAGATGGCACCAAAGAGTGTCTGGGCAAAAAGCATAAGCGAAGCACCGATGGACACTTGGTCGCGCGGCAGCACCGTCTGAGCAGCCATATTAGGTGCCTGGATACAGCTGCCAAACCCCCAGCCGAACAGGATTTGATAACCAATCCATTGGCCTACGGTTGAGTCAACTTGAAGGGTGGTAATTAGGCCAGAGCCAACCGCTATGAGGCAGATACCAAAGATCACGAAGGGCGTGTAATAGCCGATACGGGTCGTTAGTACGCCAGTGAGAATAGACGCAATAACAAGAGCAAGCACCTGAGGCAGAAGGTGAATGCCACTCTCGACGGCTGAATCCCCTTTGACAGCCTGAAACCATATGGGAAGGTAATAGACTGATAACACAGTATCAGCCTGCAACACTATATCCTATCCGAATGGGAGTATACTTACGAATTAACGTCTGCTGCGCGCCAAGGCAAGAGCTCACGAAGAAAGCACTATAAATGCTTCGCTGAATAAAAATACGCGGCGGTACCGTAGCTCGTTCCGGCCTCCAAACTTGAATTAAGATGAAAGCGATCAAAAGGGCGAAAGCAAGCACTAGCAAAGCAATAATTCGCCCATCATTCCACTATATGCATTAGTTCTACCTAGAAAAAGCGCCGCGAAGGGAATTCCAAAACTTACACTATACGTAAAACCACCCCATTGGAGAGCCAGACATAGACAAATTACTCCGGGAATGAGAACGGCTTGTCCCTCAATATTGAGCTGCTGCAGTTTGCTTTTTAGAGTATGCTTAGTGTTAGAGCGATCAGGGATGTGAAGCAAGAAGAAGATAAACACCATCACGACGCCTCCGATGGGTAGGTTAATATAAAAGCACCATCTCCAAGTAACGTTCGTAGTAAAGGCGCCGCCGACTAACGGACCTAGCACTGACGAGACCCCGAACACAGCACCGAAGAGACCTTGGTACATTGGCCGTTTCTCTAGCGGTACGGCATATACGATAATAGTGACCTAATATATTATAGCATTGGAAAATTAGAACAATTGCTGGGTGATAATATCTAGTAAAGATAAAGGGGGACGTACAACGCCGGACTGAACGCCTCCAGCCCCTATTCCAGCGATTGCTCTACCGATTATAAAAGCGATCGAATTAGGTGCTGCACCACAAATAGCCGATCCAATTTCGAACAGTAAGATAGCCATCATAAAGGTAGTCTTAACATTCATAAGCGTATATAATTTTCCAAATACCGGCAAGAAAGCGCAGTTAGTGAGCAAGAAAGCTGTACCATACCAGCCAATATCGTTTGCCGTGTCGAATTCGTTGGTAATGGATGGTATGGCAGTCGAGATGATAAGCCTGTCCTGTAGACGACATTAGTTAGCCAGTATATCCTATTGTATACATGTTGCTACCAGCTCACATACCAAGGCTACCAAGAACATGCCAATATAAAGGGAAATAAGTATGATTGCGAGTTTATAACCCGAAGGGTACACTTGGCTGGCTGGGTCAATGGACGTTTCATTTTGTTCGCTCTCGCGTTGAAGCTCTTTCTCCGATGAAGCCATAGTTAGGTGAGCGTGGTAGGGTGGACTAGGACTGAGGTAAGAGAACCAGTAAGAAAGGCGATATTATGAGCTATGGTAACATGGAGCGTGTTCAGAAACAGCAAGTAAAAGTTGAAGAGGAATATATAAAACTGATAGTGAAGCCCACCTAGGCCTAGGTATATTTACATGATCTAACGCCTCCTATCGTCCATAATCACGGAGCGTGCTCTCAATCCGCTGTAGATCCTGCAAATTCCATTCAACTCACCCTACGAATCCCAAGTCCATCTAATTTTCCATCGTCCTCGTTAGTTTAAGATATAGCGGAGTGGGTTTCTACGATCTTCAATTGGGCTTACGACCGTCCGTTCGACCGTCCGCTTTCCGACGCTCCATGTTGCGGATCGCGGTATTAACCTTATAGGTATTTAGATTTAGGTAAGTAATCATTTCTATAATTACACATGAATACGATCACAATATCATATGATGGGTTACATTAATGACCGAGTCACATAAAAGTAAATACGTCGTTTATAGTACAGGCCTGTCCAGCCTTAGGTATATTTATCCACTACTTAATATACCTACGCAACGGTTGCATTCTTAAGGTACCTAACCTAGGTAGCTACAGATAAAAGCGACCCAGATAGTGTCTCAACCGTGAGCCTTCCCTTTTCCAAGGAACTCGCAAACTAAGCAAGTCTGGAGCGGGACGGTGTGTCGTGGTGGATCAACATAAGCCACCGTAGGAGGTTCCACGGACTGTGGCTTGGGGCCGTTTCCAGATGGGTTACCGGATTGAAGAATTGAAAGCGTCTGTCCGGAATTGGCCCTCGAGGATTGACCCGTATACCTATTGACGTTGAACGGGGGCAGGTTTTTACCACCCCCGGCGCCGTAGTGATCTGAGCTCGGCATGGTTGATTTCCGTTACGGATGAAGCCGAAAACGTGATGAATACCTAGAACTATGTGTGACGAGAAAGTGGGGATATGCCTGATCTCAAATGGAAAGCTAGGATCCGTACGATGATGTTCCAGGAAGCATGGGAAAGGGTGAAGAATCGTTGGTCTAGGACTGAAAATATAGAAAATTTGAATGCCTCCATGGTAGAGGTTCCATCTCTTGCGTGAATAGTTACACGACAGCAACGTATAGTGAGTTTGAAATATATAAGCCGTTAGTGCCCCTGATAAATACTAACTGAGTAGAGTTATTGAGACAGGTACATTTCTGATTCACTTTGAAACCTACTGTGATTGTCAACGTTGGCAACTAAGGTTTTAGAAATCTATTAGAATCTGAACGCCCCCGAAAAAAAAGTTGCTGCAATTGTTGAGCCATCACGTCCTGCGGTTTACTTCAAGACGTTATAAAGACTACAGACATTGCTATTGTCGGTGAGGGTCCTTATTCTAATATCGACTTGGAACTCTCCTTAACTGCACTATTCGTTAAGTACGCTCGGTGGAATTAGTAGGTATAGTTCTAGTATTAGGATTCTAGATGAGACATCTAGAACAAAGGACGCTGTTAGTATGTATAGCCGTAAGCTCCCATAACTACTCATTTGGAGTTACTCACGGAGCAACTTAGCTTTTCCCTGGGTAGTATCTTGGTCCACCTCGTGACATTGAGTCTACAATATTTCACTTCAATATAGAAATAGAACAAATAAGGACAAATTGGTTCGTCTACAACGATGGAACGAAATATGGAACAATTCTTACTAAAATGTGTGATTAGGAGACTATTGCTAGATATAGTACGAGGGGTTTTGGCAAAAATGTGTACATAAGTTAGGCGTCGCCTTTCGCTCGCGGAGAAGCTCAGTGACTTAGCCAAGGCACCTACCTAGGTAAGAGCTACCTAATACGGCTATTATACCGTAGTATTAACTAGTTTCCTGCTAACAGCACTTATTACCCCCCGGCTGTAACATGAACGTTCTACTGTATTATTAATTTGTATCCAACAAGGCTTGTGACGCTGGGTGTTAGATTAACCCCTAAGGCAGTGATACTAGCCGTGGTATACAGTGATTAAGGGGCTATCTCATAGCAGTTATCCTGGGACCTCACTAGGGCATAGTGTGCGCATACCAGTTCAGGCCTTAATTTACACCATAATATGTGATAGACACAACCTATCCGGTAGCTGATGCTTTAGCACGTGTCGCCTAAGCCTCGCTCTCTATTCTTCTAGGGTTCCTCTGATAACTCGCTTTAGACATACATCTGGATCCATATATTTATCCTTTTACGTATCTTCTACTCCACCGCCACGATACACGTAGGTGATTGTAGGTAGTAGATGTTAACGTATGATATTACTTTAAGAATGGTAAGCAGTACAACATGAGTGCTTTTTGTATGGAAGACGCAATAGGAACCAACATCTTTCAAGGTCTTGGTTATTCTAATTATCTATCACGAACTCAAGGAGAACCGGGAATTTCAGTAAATAAAATCAGTATAGCAGTTACGATACGAGTAGGCTGTCTAAAGCATTTATATGAATATTATATCTATAGCTTATGAACGTGATCTGGTATATAATTACTTTCTAGCTCGCCCCCCTTTTATTGTTTATTCTTGTGCTGTCTCATCAGTTTCTCGACTAATTTGTTTTTAGTTTCTTTTGGTCTTATTAGGCGTTAAACTATGCCGAAGGATCGAGGCTTGGATGCCCCCTTAATCATAATCGTTCCTAGAACTGACTGGTATCCATGATAGATTCTATTGCCACTTGCACCGACCTATTCTTCCGTTCGTATGCTATTTGCTTCGATCAGATTATTTGACATATTGCTTTACGACTATGGACATAGTTGATGGCCATTTTACCTAGCTATCCTTGTCGCTATACTGCACGAGCACGGATTTGATACTACTTCATCATGCATCGACAGATATAAACATAGAATTTCAAGCAGCAGCTTCAGCGAGTACGATGCCGGTTATCCGAGATATATAAGTATAGTCATGACGCGGTGGCAAGTCAGGCGTCATATACAATCGTTGTCTAAACCAGGTACTCAAGTCTAATTAAATGCACCTAACTCACCCCTATGTCGATCGTACAAGAGTTGAACAAGATATTGTAGTCGGTGACCGGAAAAGGAAATAGAGTCATGAATTCCGACTCTCTGCGTAATCGTATTGGTGCATCAAGCCAGTCAATTTGTAGAAATTTTACTATCCCGAGTCTTAAGATAGAGTATTCTATCAAGCTTCTCTTACTTGGCAAGCTTGGATAGCGATCCTAAGCCTCAATACCGTGTTCGAGGTATACGTTTGCACGATAGTATCACCGCCGTTAGTGACGTGGCATAAGCTCTTGGTACTATTGAGTTTCTCGTTGGCCGGTTCGGATGTTTCGAACTGCCATACTAAAACGAACGAATAATCATTACTCCTTTACTCCTTTACACAGCCACCCTCTTGGGTGCAACGGTGCTCTCCTTCGGTCATTCGTTTGATTGATCCATCGTGACTAGCAAATGGGGCGTCAAGAGCACGAGCCCCTCGAATATCCCGTTGGACGCTATAGACGTATCGAATGTACCTAGTATTTATCGGCAATTTTGCCTGGGCAGTCCCTTATAAGGCTTTTTCGTCATATAGAGATATGTAGAGGTATGACAGATAGGGTAGACGGGTTAAATGAAGAATAAATTAGTGTAATAGCCTGTCTTCTACATAAGCACGAGCGTTTAATATAGTGATATTCGAACGATATAATGCATTATAATACATAATTAGCTTTGGATCGGGTTAAGATAATACCACATGGTTGTGGATTATCAAATCGGTACCGAAGCGGTTAGGACTCAGCCGCATGTCCTCATTAGGGGGTGAAGTGGAATATCTCCGGATCTCTCATAAATTTCGGACCAATTAAGGCAGACGATTAATACATTACCAATGATTGAGTCCGATTTACCCCTGAATTCGGTACTTTCCCGGCTCCACTCGTGTATGCGGTCAGGTCAGGGCAGTGTGACGGCTTTCGGTAAGTATTGCATGAATATCAACCCCATGTTTGTAATTAGTGATGGCTTATTCGCTAGAAGACTCAAGGAATAGATCGAGAAACATCTCAAAAAGGCGTTCCGGCCAATAAGAATGAAACCATATTGTCATTTGTTATAACTGCTCCGCCGCAGGATCGACAGTGTCAAGGCGCGATTATCGCCCTTCGGACTCGTCTCCACGATAGAGCTTCAAAGCTAAGCTCCCCGGATCACAACCCGGTAGGTCTCATGGCCGGGGTCCGCGGACGAAACTTACCGCCACATAGGGCTTCTATGCATAGAAAATGAGGGAATTTGGGTGTGATAGTACTGCGTGTACGGCGTTTACTGCATATCTGCAATACTGATGCGGTTTGTTAAAATCGCTGCCTGCGATGGTGACGCGGCACCCAGACCCTACGTCAACAACGTCCGGAATATTCATTCTTTCGATAATCTCCGGTCCGTTGTATGAGCCGCTTAACCGAAAATGAATTTACAGTCGAGATATTAGAAGTATATAAGGAAGCTGGTGCGACCAGCAATGTATCATCTCAACACGATTTAATATCATCAACAAGTCAAACTCAAACTAAATCAATATGAAGCTAGTATACCTCTCCTCCGCTGTAGCCTTTGGCTCCGCAATCGCCGATACGGCCCCGTGGGAAGGTCCCGGGCCGAGTGACGGTAAGTTATCCACCAAAACTCGGCCGAAGAAAATATTGAGTACCGCGATGCTAACACTACAAATAAAGTGCGCGGGCCTTGTCCTATGCTTAACAGTTTAGCAAACCACGGATTTTTACCTCACGACGGAAAGAGCATCAATGTAAATAAGACGGTAGATGCTCTATCTTCGGCGCTGAATCTCGCCCCTGAGCTCGCCAGCTTCTTGCACTCGTTCGCCGTGACTACGAACCCTCAACCTAACGCGACGACCTTCGATCTAGACCACCTTAGCAGACACAACATATTGGAACATGATGGAAGCCTGAGGTTTGTTTCCTTATCACGATGATGTTTTTTCGTTTAATAATAAATCATAAATCACTAATTCAAAGATTTATAGTCGTCAGGATTCTTTCTTTGGTCCTGCGGATGTCTTTAACGAGGCTGTCTTTAACCAGACTAAATCATACTGGACTGGAGATGTAATTACTATACAGATGGCAGCCAACGCGCGTGTGGCCCGTCTTATGACTTCGAACCTTACGAACCCCGAGTACACGCTTTCGCACTTGGGTTCAGACTTCAGCATCGGCGAGTCAGTTGCATATCTCTCTATTCTAGGATCTAAGGAGACAGGCGAAGTTCCGAAGGCCTACGTAGAGTACTTGTTTGGTAAGGCGATGATGTCTAATAATTTATGGAGTGCATTTAGAAGCTAACAGTGTAACTTTTTTTAATAGAAAACGAACGATTACCGTATGAGCTTGGTTTCTCAAAGATGAAGGAACCCATGACGGAAAGTGATCTGGAAGGTCTAATGGATAAGCTCGTCGCATCTCAGCATTTCCCCCAATCACCTGGCACGATTTCTAAGCGTACTGAGAAGTCATCCGAGAAGCGTGCTGAGAAGCGTTGCCCATTTCACTAGATGCGATCCTATGATTCGTGGGATAAATGAATGTTATGGGGATAGGCGTCGAGTTCGATTATCCTCAAGACTACGATATTAATCTAAACTTCTATTCGACACATGGCGCTTGGGGATGAATGCTGATCCAAGAATGATAAGCTTCGCTATTGTCATGCACATTTACCGGTTATTTTACTCTATACAGAGCGCATATGGACTAGACAGGATATATATGACGACTTGGATAATGCTTAGGATATAAAAGGGGGACTTCAAGCAGAAGGGTGCCATAGAACTTGTATCTATGAGTTGATAACTGGGTATGTACATACCAGCGTAGGTACATATAATTGATTTTCCCATTTGCATACTTAAACTATCACTCCAATAACCTTCCAGAAAATACTTTGCGAAATAAGAGCATTCTATTTTTAAAGTGACGAGTGCGCTTAGGGGTAGTACTTAGGGGAATTTGGGTAATATTAGGTACTCAGGGGTAACTTGTACTAGACCGTCAACTACGGATCCAGGGGTTTTAACGATACTTTGGCTGTCATGATGCGGGCTTACTATAGACCTTCTGATCATGACTGTGTTTAATTTATTTTCTTAATCGAATATTTAAACACAGTAGTCCTTCGTAATAGATCCCTTAGTCCCGAGGGATAGAATACCATTTCAACGCTGCTCCAACTGCGGTCGAAGTTCTCGTAACTCTGCTCCTGTTGCCACTGGCGCTGCAACATCATCGGCTGGGTCTGCATCTGCAGGATCTTCCCAACCCTCACGGTTATCATGTACGAGTCTTACAAAGCAAATGTCAAGTATCAATGCTACGACACAAAGGCCTACTCCAAAGTATAGAGCCGCTCGGAAGCCTGCTACCATGCCGTGTCTCTTGGTAACTTCCGACTCTACGGTCGCCGCAAATCCGAGCCCAAGTCCAGTCCCGTATAGGAGTAAGGATCCTGTAAGTGAACCCGCAACACCCTGCTGCTTCCGATTAACCGAGTTACTGGTAATAATTTGCGCTGCTGTATAAGTCAAGTCGGGTGATAATGAGCTCAAAATGGTGCTCGGAAAAACTTGATACCAATAGGATTGCTGTTCTGGCATGGTAGCAATCAGGAGGTTTGCTATCAGCATGCAGAAAGCACCCATTGCTAAGATCCATTGCGCCGACACTCGCGGGATGAGGTAGGCTGCTAAGAAAGTAGCAGCGGCACCTCCAATTCCAAAAGGTGTCCAGCCTACGGCAAACTGCATTGGTGTCCAATGACGGATCTCTTGTAGCCATAGGACTGTATACCAGAGCAAACAACCACATGCCATGAAGTTGAGAAGGACCACAAAGATTAACGGCGTAAAAGATGGCGCCTTAAAGATGCTCAATGGCATAATGGGATCAGATGCAAAGTAATGTTCCCAGATATAGTATCCAATAAAGAGAGCAACAGACACGACAAGCGTGGCTATGACTACGGAGTTTGACCATCCCACGGCTGGTGCTTGACTAACGAGGGGAGTTAAGTTAATGAGAAGCTTGTTGAAGAATTCAGGAGACTTACTTCCATACGATGTTAAAGAGAATCAAGGCAGTTAAGGAGAGAAAGGATCCGATCCAGTCTATCTTCCCACCACGGTCGACGGGAACTTCTCGGGGAAGAAGAGCCCATAAGGCCACCGTGGCTACCAAGCTCATAGCTGAACTGATCACGAGTATTAGTAGTCTTCTGGGTGATATAATCCTATGACAAGATAGCTTACATGAATATAAACATCCACATTAAATATGCATGTTCGATGAATCCCCCTGCGATGAGGCCGCCGATGTAACCCCCTATAGGTGCAGATGCGCCGAAGAAGGCCAGACTCAAGTTCCTCGTGAAGCCGGGCGGATTGGTGATGCCGATCATAGCAACGGCATTCGGCATGATAAAGGCTCCTCCAATCCCGGATATCGCTCGCATAACATTAAATGATATGAAGTTATCACAGAATCCGCACACGAAAGTAAATATGATGAGGAGTAAGCTCCCTAGTAGGAGCATGTTCTTATGCCCATATACGGCCCCAAAACGACCGCTGACGAGGACGAAAGTTCCTTGCGTAAGACTTATACATGTTAACAGCCATTACTGAATTTGTGATTCATAACCAAGGTAACTGAGTATCACGTACGCATAAGAAGCACCAACCCAATTGGCGTGCACGCCCGACACACCAAGCCTTTCACTAATCACCAGTCCGCCAGCTATACCTATCATGTTGCAAATCATTTGCATAAGGTTACAGGCGACAATAAGCGTAGTTGTGGCCAGGCGGCGGCTCTTTTTAGTAACATTCAACGGGGCTACATCGAATACACGCTGCATGTCCTCGGGAGAGGGGACGGTGTGTTGCGGTACCAGAGGTTCTCCATTTTCTGTTTGACGATTAAGCCCTTCTCGTGATGTCCTTGAGACTCCATTTCTAGGACTCGCTGCCGATAGTGCTGCAGAAGAACCAGCACCGGGGGTCAGTTCGTGATGAAGTATAGAGTGTAACGACATTTTATTATCATGAAATCAACTATTGACATTTACGAATGCGTACCAACGCTTGAACAACTAGGTCCCAAAATTATAGGGAGAGTAAATAGATTTATACATTCATCATGTCCGCTTGATCGTCACAGGTCATTAAGAACCCGTTAAGCCGATCTCGTCTCTTGGAGGATCACCCAAGCGGGGTTTGGCGTATCATATCGAGGCTATGGCGCTGTCGACTCGTCCGTTACCGGATTATATGACCAAAAACTAATACATACCTCTTATAGGCCTGCCTAGTTTATGACTTTATTCACGAAGAGTCGGCTATAAACCAAATGGCTGGGAGGTACTTTCATATGCGGTCTACGGATATAATGAGCATGTAAATTAACGGTCGAATCACAGACGAAGTCTACAACAATAAGTCTCAAGTCATCCACCAAACATCTTAGACCCCCTTTAATACCTATGTTTTCACACATGTTCAATAGCAGACACGGCGGTCGTTCCGGCGTCCACCGTGATAATACTCCCAGTGATCCAACGAGCTTGCTCGCTAGCTAGGAACCTAACAGCCGTCGCACAGTCCCACGCGTTACCTTCTGTTCGTAGGAGAGTGCCGTTTCTTCGCGCTTCTCGAGTCTGTGCGCTTATTCCTTTTGCATATATCATGGGCGTATAGAGATAACCTGATAGGATTTAGTGTACGGAGATGGAGATAAACCGGGAATATTCTCGCTGTGCCTCGCTTACCTGGGCAGACACAGTTCACACGAATACCATCTGACCCGTGATGCGCTGCCATGGCGCGCGTCATGTTCAGAACAGCACCCTTGCTTGTCGGATATAACAAATGGGGAGTACCCCCTACTAATCCCGCGACCGATCCAATATTAACGATACTTCCTCGAATCCCTTCTAACGACTCAGTATTCTTGCGCATTTCGGGCACAACAAACTTGACCATGTTTGCCATGCTTGTGACATTTACGTCGAGCCCACGACGCCACTGATCCAAGTCAAATTCCGTGGCAGTACCTCTGGCGCCCATGATGCCTACGTTGTTAACCAGGATGTCAATTCGCCCAAACTTGGACAGCGCTGCATCTACAATGTGTTGGCAATCGATCGACTTCGTAACGTCTCCCTGACAGCTAATACTCTCCCCCTTGCCTTCTGCTTCTATCATGGCGCTAGTACGTTCAGCCCACGAGGGGTTTACATCTGTACACACGACAGAGGCCCCATCCTCGGCCAATAGAATCGAAATTGCTCGACCGTTACCAAGGCCATCACCTTCGCAACCCGCTCCTGTCACGATAGCGACTTTCCCCGCGAGAGATCTCGACGGTCTTGGAGGAATGTCATCAGCCACTAAAGCTGAGATTAGCGAATCCAGTTACAAAATACCATTCTTCAATCTACTTACGAGTTCTCCTTTCTATACTGAACGCTCGTCGTCCTATCGAGTGAGTTGTAGATTTCCAGCTTTTTGGTCGTAGAAAGTTGCTCTTCTGAGACATACAATACATTGGAGACGTCCATGTGAGGGGGGCGGTACCTAGTGAGGGGTGTTTGGTCTTCGCACATATTGAAGACAGAGCTCGTTCTATTGAATGCGATTGAGTATGACGAGGCAATACATTTCTAACGACAAGGTAACGCATACTCGAACTTGAACTCTCAACTACCAATTTAAATTCAAGTGAAGTTTTCGTTTCAGGAGCTGCATAATAAGCATCCTATAGATTGTACATTGAGATGAAAGGAGAGAAGTTCCATCTCCAACTTCCGAGCTTGATAAAAAAAGATAGCGCAACCTGAATTTACCAAATACCAAAGGACGATGCATAGTCAAGAGTTATTGGCAATTGTAACTCACTCTTAGACGATATAATCAATTACCAAGGTACCTAATATTCTAAAGATAGATTGAAGACAATAATTAACTACACTACGTTGACAACCTTGTAAAGAGTGTTTCTAAATTGCCAAGAAGGCACTTTTGCTGCCAAGGAGCAGGTTATAGCTTAGTTAAGTCAAGTTGAATGTTAGTTGATGCATCTTCAATCGTGGGGAAATCTCAATATAGAACTTAC
This sequence comes from Daldinia childiae, assembly GCF_008694065.1. Taxonomy (NCBI): domain Eukaryota; kingdom Fungi; phylum Ascomycota; class Sordariomycetes; order Xylariales; family Hypoxylaceae; genus Daldinia; species Daldinia childiae. The sequence continues at coordinate 65,954 of NW_022984660.1, forward strand.
GATGTAACTTCATCATCCACATAGTGATTATCCTCGTAGAACACGATACTTAAACTTGCTCTAAGAACCTAATGCTAATCTACTAGGATTATAGTATCTATTGCTGCCTCGACTTTATACCTATGGTAGTTAGAGCATAACCGCCACGCCTTTACTGGAAACTATTAAAGAACAAAAGGTCTCAAATTGAACCACATATTGGCATTGAACTATAAAAAAGAATATCTTCCTTTGATTTATAATCATTGCTCCAATAAGCCGCATTCGGACAATTGTGATAGAGCTACAGACCATGAACTCTTAAACTCATCACAAGTGAACCTATCCACATTGGATTCAACTCTCATTGATGACATAAGATATAGCTCAATTCTCTCCGATCTAATTCGGAGTCAATAGACTATACGAAAACTGCAGATCGATATAAACATATGCAACGGATTAATCATTCCTGTCACGTTCGTGGACTCTATGGATTCGATTCATGGATTAAGGGCTTAATGGAGGGGACATGTCCAGCTAAGAGTCGGTGAAGACTACGTTCCCCAATTAGGATCAATACGGCATCCTTTAATGCTATAGTAAGAAGGTATCAACACAATGGATGCCCCATGGATGCTGGCATACACCTGCAATTAAAGTGCGGCTCACGAAGGATCTCATTTACGATCCCTGCGTCTTATATTTTCTCAAAAGTGCTCTCTCCGATATGCCTCGGATTAGTTGACTAATTGTCTTACAATACACGGAACTCTAGGCTACCATGATAGTCACATTTGTGTTAACTCATTTATATAAACACCTATCGATGCCGTATTGACAACATCTCACTCTGCTTAAATCAAAGCAAACGTAACTTAACCCACAGACAGACAGTCAGATCATATTTTTCATCATGGTTAACATAACTGGTAAGTTGTCTCTGCCATCTACCTATCTATTAGGTGGATAACAGCGCGTTTCGCTCTAGCTAACCCGATATCCTAGCACCCCTTCGTATAGGCTACGTGCTGTTCCCGGCCTTCACATCGATAGACGTCTTCGGGCCTCTGGGTGTGCTGAATCTAGTCTCCATGAATTATAACATGACGCTGTCGCTGCTGTCGACAGACCTGGAGCCGGTTAGTGTGGACCGTACCATCATAGCCGGCGTGGGTAGTGGCATGGGCGCTGTGTCGGCATCACCCAACTTTACCGAGTTCGTCCTCCCGACGCACACTTTTGACAACCCGCCGGATCTCGACGTACTCTTCGTGCCGGGAGGCTTCGGTACCCGCAACATTAATGGTACGCAACCCCACGTAGACTGGATCCGCCGCCGCGTCGAACAGGAGCCTAAGCTCGACTACTTGATGAGCGTGTGCACTGGGGCTTCGCTTTTGGCGCGTACCGGCAAGCTCGAGGGAAAGAACGCCACTACGAACAAGGCTGCCTTTAACTGGGTCAAGTCAGTCGAACACGCCGACAAGGTGAACTGGATCGCCAAGGCCCGGTGGGTCGTCGATGGGGATACCTGGACCAGCTCGGGAGTCAGCGCCGGCACGGATATGACTCTAAATTGGGTTGAGCATCTATACGGGAGGAACGAAAGCGAGAGGGTTCGAAACCTGATGGAATGGAACCCGATGAACCAGACCGATGATCCATTTGCCGAATACTACGGACTGGTGTAAGCCATCAGAGGTAGAAATAGACTTAGGTAGTGATAAATAGGAGATTACGGGAATTGGCGATAAAATAGGTTTGCTTTAGTTCGCCTTAGTAGAATCAAATAATATGATCAATTCTACTTTAACCGCTATGGTGACATGTCGGACTAAAAAGGGGCTTGTCAAAGGAAGATAATAAGGTAAGACATGTCGCACGGAAGGCTAGGAATAAGACATTACCCGCGTGAAGGGGCAAGTTAAATACCTAATCCAGTCAAGTGAATAATATTTACTATTTTATTTCAAATGGTCGAAGACAAGCTAATGAAAGCTGCCAATTCGATATAGCCCGGATATTAAGTATATCATACTAACATAACAATCATCTCATAAATAATTACCATCCCGCCTCTAAGACTCTTATACAGCGAAGCCACCAGAGTTAACCTGTCGTGGTTCCCCAGCCGCCTCAAAAGTTCCATTCGGTAGTAATCTTAAACCCTGCGCTGTGCTCTGACCCGGTGCTACCCAAGTCACATTATGACCTAGCGACTTCAGGTACGCGACCGTGCTGTTGTCGTAAGAATACTCGAAGGAGATTTGGGGAGGACTGAGCTGGTCGTGTAGCCTGGGTGCAGCCAACGCCTCGGCTGTCGTAAAGTTCTGATCGAGTACGTGGTGGATATTCTGGATGGTGGCCGTGATGATGCGACTACCACCGGCGGATCCTATAACGAAATACAACTTTCCATCCGCTGTCTCGACTATAGTCCCTGAGATGGAAGATAGAGGTCTCTTACCCGGGCGGATGAAGTTTGCCGGGCTCGGTATGTAACCAAACGCGTTGCTCGAGTTGGGAATGGAGAAGTCGTTCATCTCGTCGTTCATAATTACACCGGTCTCAGGTACAATTAAACGGGATCCAAAAAGCAAGTTAATGGTTGTCGTAAGGCTGATAGCTAACCCGCTCTTATCGGCAGTGACAATATGACTTGTGCCTGGAGTATCAAGGCTCTCGAGACCGGCCGGGTCATAGTACGAGACGTTCTCGGTTTTGAAATCGGAGATCTTAGAGCGCACTTCAGCAGCGGTCGCATCAGAAATCATGGACTCCTGGTACTCGTCAAGCCCTTCGACGAAAGAAGGATCACCAAGTTCAGATCGTTGACCATACGCAAATTTTATAGCCTCGTCCAGTCTATGAGTAGTTAAATTGACCGCAGCAGGATCTCCAAAATCCTCATAGCCGTTGACGATTTTCAGCGCACTGAGCGCTACAACGCCGCTTGCCGGGGCGCTGATGCTCGTAAGCTTATAGCCTCGGTAGTTGATTTCAGAAGGCTTTCTAATTGCGACTGTGTAATTCTTCAAATCATCCAGCGTCATAGTTCCATTCTTTTCTTTCAGCGCTGCTATTGTCGCCTTAGCAATAGCGCCAGTATAAAATGCATCCGGACCCTCGTTAGCAATAACTTCCAAAGTGTCGGCGTAGCGTTTGCGCGTTATTGTCTCGCCCAGCTTGACAATATAACCCTTCGGGGCGAAGTCAATTGCCCAGGCTGGGTCATCCTTGAGGAAATCGTTTGGCGTCGCGGATGCTATGTACTTCACGAGATCTGCTGTCACCTCGAAGCCTTCCCGAGCGACTTTGACGGCCGGTTTCACCACGTCTGCCCACGGCAGCTTCCCGTAGTTTTTATGCAGATACTCTAGCCCTCTAAGCTCTCCAGGAACACCACTACAGCTTTGTTAGTATCATAATTTGTCTAAGAGACAGGGGGTATTAAGTGCCCATCCAGGTCGGGTTTATTACCTTGCTAGGCCGCCATATAAACTGGAGTCGGTGTTATTCTCGTACATATCCTCATAAGCAGCGGCCGGAGCCGTTTCTCGAAAATCGATGTACTCGTATTTCCCATCGCTACCGCGGACAAGCATAAAACCGCCACCGCCAATGCCACTGTGGTACATGCCGATGACGCCGACGCAGAACACAGTGCCGACAAGGGCATCAGCAGCATTTCCACCGGCTTGAAGTAGGTCGGTTCCTATCTTAGAGCAGACAGAGCTCTCAGATGCAACAGCGCCCAGCCTAGGGACTCGTTCACATGATCTCGCGAGTCCCGTATGCGCCAAGAAGCCTAGCTGTAAGACAGCGGCCGCGATACTTCTGAGGGACGACATGGCGCTTGCGGGAGACAGCTAGCGGGTCCGTGAAGATGCTATCAAAGGAACTAGCAGACTAGCAATAGAAGAACAAAGAACACACGACAGGCAAAACAGCCGTACTTGTACTCGCGCTACGCGTGCGACGTAAGCACGCAATCAAAGGATTACCTATCTACAGCGGAGTACCAACTCGGTAAAGCAACTAGCCAGACTGCATTAGCTTGGGTTTGGCTGGTACCTGACCCTTGACCGGGTGGGATGGAGATAGTAGGGATTGAGGCTGTTAGTTTTTCAGCTTAGCACTCGGATAGAGGCTTGAAAGAAAACGGTGACATTAACATTGATGTCCAAGGTATTGGATATAAGATGAGATATATAATAATATTATATATAATAATATTTATAATAGGTATCCTTGGATATCATATTCGTAACACCCCGCACTCGCCTATTGTATGTATTATTACATTCATCCTTTCACATCGCGTATTCTTGTGGTAGGTAGATGATTATTCGACTCGCATTGTCTTGCCTCGTTTACCTTCAGCTCCAACCTGCATCATATGTTCCCGGGGAATAAATATGATAATTTTCTTCTCTAAATCCTTCCAGGATATTTACGACACTGAAATGTTTATCGTGATGTTCCCGTTCCCGCTCTCTTCTTGACCGTCCTTCCTATCGAGGAAATTAGATTGCCCCAATTAAGCAATCTGGTCCACTATCTGTTGACGCAATGGGCACCATGCCGTTGCATCAGGTGCTACCTAATTATTCACTAATAATACACCTCTTATACCAGTCTTAACAAAATTTCTTAAATACTTTCAAGATGTGTAAGATGTGCGAGGTCCAGAAATACTCTCACGTATTCTTCATATTAGATTATTCATTCGCCGTCATCGTCTACCATTCGACGACGTTTCCTAGTACTACTGACATTCGTCTCGTTAATAAGCCCATTCCCGGTAGAGCTGAACTGCTTTTGGAGCTCGTCCATCTCATCCACAGGTAGCTTGGCCGCAAATTCCTTATCCTTAGTAGCTCGACGCTGTTCTGAAGTTGCCTTTCTGAGAGATCTATATGCGTCGTAGAGGTTCTTGATGCTTGCTTCAGCAACAGGTAGTACCAGATATTGACCATCCTCTTCGTAATTTCCTATGTTCACCGGATCTCCTTTCACAGCCTCCACATACTTGAGGCTACCATCAAGTTCCTTGAAGACGAGGACAATCTGCAGATCGTGTGTCGCATGGTTATACGACGAGTGCTTGACATCGAGCAAATTGCCCAGCTTGTTCTTTGAAGGTAATTGTCCTAAGCTGAGATCTTCATAGTACTCGCGAGATATTTTACGGCTGACTACTGCACTTTCGTCTGCTGCAGCAAGATATTGCTGGATAAGGACCTCTTTATGATTTATTAGCTTTGCATAAGCATGCTGGATTACCCAGACGTTTCGCAACGTAGGCTGCAAGGCCACGATAGGATCCCCAAAGTTCTGGGGTAGCGTCGGGTTAGCTTCATCGTAGGTGATTAGTTGTGGACGGGGCATGCCGTGGACAGAGTCGCGAAGTTTATAGCTCGGTCTACGACCTAGGAGCGTGCATCCCAACAAGCGGTTCAATTCGCTTCCCGAATTGATACCAGGCAAGTCTTCCAATGACCCCAATTTCGTCTCCACCTCATAGATCGCCTTGGATGCCCTATTTTGAACCGCAAGCATCATATCCTTAAATTCCTTAAGCAACTCGGATTGACGAGACCGAAGTAAGGTACCATCGGATTTAATGGCATGGTCCTGTACTATAGTGCTATTTGACGAGAGCGCTACTTCTACCAATTTGCCGATGCCCTGAAGGAGTACTCCAAGCTGGGATTGAGCTTGATTGGCGGTAATCTGTGATTCCATGCTCTCGATTTGAGATTGAAATGTTAGTTCCGGGAGATATGCTATAGGAGAAACTGCGTGGGGTGAAAAGAGTAGTATTTGCTAACTCTGGGAACCGAAGAAAGTTATGCTCAAATAGTCGAGGATTTAAATACCTATGTATTTGTTATGTTAGAGGCTAAATGATGGGAAGGTCTTGAAATTGTATTCGTCGGGGTCTAAGGAAAGAAGCATATGTGTGGGGTAATTTTCTACAATTTTCTACATGAGACTTGGGGTGACGGGATAGACACCTAAATTCTGCATGATGTATTATACGACATTGCCATGTGCTCGTAGAAAGTTACAACTGTGCGGATCAACCTCTGTATATCACCAGCCACTGTTTATAGATCAAAGGCCTAGATTTGCTTTCAAATTTCTAAGCATCAGCATCGTATCAAACTCACGATATCATACGATTCGTTAATTTATTCACTTAGAAGGTAGGTCTCGTTCGATAAAGAAATTCTTTGTTGTCTAAAAAGAGGGTTAACAAGCTCCTCGTGGGATTCCTTAGGTACCAGTTTAGGTAGGTACGAATCCGGTGTATAGGTGTCGCGGTTGTAATATAATAATTAACATCACGACTCTACTAAACACCATGGGTACCTCTGACTGCAACTCATAAATTAAGGAATATTACTATCAATTATGCCAAGCCTGCGTATTAACACTGTGTAATTGGATATCTGCTGGCTCCCGTGTTACCTATGCGCTTATCTGCTTTCCATATATTCAAATAAATAAATAAATTCCACATAGAAGCCTTCAGGGACCACAAGTATATAGTTGAAATATATAAACGCATGCTTATCACGAGGCAGTTCCTGCCGTCAAAGGTTTCCGACCAACCATTATTCTCGTAGGGTAATAGGCGTGGACATTAGGCGAGCGCATATCGCGTCGTAGATGTGCAGCATAGACTTGGATCTCCGCCGGCGTCCAGCCCATCACCATAGTCCACAAGTAAGTCAAAAATCCTACGAGAGAAGTAAGAATCAATGATAAGATGACTTGAGAAATTTAGGAAACGAGATCATACCTTCGATGTCCTGTCCTACAGCAAGCCCGGTGTACAAGCCAATCTGTTTGAGTTTCTCATCTCGAGGCCACCCACTTAATGCGGTCTACAAACGGAATGTTAACCTGGTAATGCAAATGATAATGCAAATGGAGGTTTTCATGTCGCCTCCCTAGCAGCCTCCCTAGCACGTACCTTGATGTCGGTCTCGTAAGTAATTTCGAAGCCCGCGGCCTCCATCGCTTTCCTTTGCAAGTCATCTTCTATAACGTTGAACGTGCGACCCGTCTTCTTTCCAGCCTCTGAGAATACCTTGCTCCATTGATCGAGAGGGGACCCGTCTTTAACTGTGCCGTCGTCGCTCGTCATCATACACGAAGATTCCTGACTCTCCAAGTATCCGCCGGGTTTTAGGGCCTGGTAGGCTTCTCTAAATAGGGCGTACCAGTCTGGAATAGCACCTACTAGCCAACGTATGTGGATATAGTCGAAGCTATTAGGCTCGTACGTCCACGGCTGTGTTACGTCGTCTACCTCGAATCTCAGGTTAGGCGGGATCCATTGCGGCTGCTGCGGTGAAACGTCGACACCGATCACTTCGGCGTTAGGATATTGATCAGCGAAGTCACTGGATCGTGTTAGCTCGTATGAACTATTGTTAGAAACTCTGAATAGTTACATTGCCCATATCCCTAAGAAAATTGACAGTTAACTGTTAGCTTCCGAGTAAGTAGTCTACCTGTTATATCATATTGTGGAACTCACCAGTACCGCAACCCACGTCTAATACTTTCTATAGTATGTTTAGTGTAAGTCGCAAGACGTCCGCATGATGTGTTTGCTTACTTGAATATCGTCACTAAGAGGAGCAGCAAGTATTTTCCCATCCAGCATTATCGTCGCGATATGATGACTAGAAACTAATGTTGAGCGAATTTATTTTCATATGAATAAAATATATAGGAGCTTACAAGATATCCATGGACTCGTCGTGAATAGCATCGTTGGGGCCCCTTCAATATACATCAGCACCAGCGAGTCTCATATTACCATGCTATAGTGGTTTTTACCAGGATAACGCGTTACCGCGTTCGCTATGGTATGTGCGACCATGAACAGTTCGATACTCGAGGATACTAGCAGTTAACGAGGCGGTCGAGCTGGCGGCATCTTCAAAGGCAGAATCATCATCCTCGCGCACGTTAACAGGCTAGAACGATAATTAATTAATTAATTTCTCTTGTGGCGACTCGAAGCGCGTCCCCAACATACCGGTAGCTGAGCCCAATGCGACGCGGGAAGAATATGAGGATTACTGGTCTGTGATGTCTGAGATTCGGGCGAGGGAGCGTCTGCTGCTGGCGATGCTGCTTGCGATCCCGGTTTGGATGATGTTGCTGGACCAGCGGTAGCACCCGTAGTAGCCGTACCCGATGCTGTCGCCGGTGTCTTGGCAGATGGGTCGGACATGTTGCTAGCTACACGTCGTGCTTCTCCCGACTAGGTTAAATACCTATGTTAATGTTGCCCGTTCGTGTAAGTGAAAAATATTGGGTAACATCCAAGCCTTTAACTCCTAATTATATAAATATGCTCTCAAAATTTTATAATGTTCGAGTCTCGTTTAATTAGGAGAAGAATATGACAGGTTCATTAAAGGAAAATCAAACTTATCTATGTAAAAGCGTAAGGAGATGGGATAAGCCAGTGATATTGTTGGTGGTAAGATGTTTGGTAGCGGGGGAGGGGCCGAACCGGGTATGTGTCTATGCTGGCTACGACTTACAGGGGAAGCTCTTACATACCTAGTACCCAGCTCTACTATGTATGCATTACGACATATTTGATTTTACCTATATACTGGGATCCCAATAGAGAAGCCCATTGAGTTGTTGATTGATACGTAATATGCACGTTGGGCATAAGGGCCGACGAATTATGCGTGTTAGTTACATCGATGATGTCTAGATGTACAGACAGCTGAGATCAAAGACTCTTGAGTTGGAGATTGGAGAAGACGGCCGGTCTGCCCCCCTCTCCTTAGGATTCCACTGGAGTCCCAAGTAGGCCAAGCCAGTATCTACCAGCTCTTTCCGAGTGGTCTGACGGTATCTCCCACATAGTAATTGCCTTCTCCCATTGGAGCACATGGTTATGTCGACAAGCTTTCTCACGAGAGAACTGTATGCCATGCCACGTTGTGCTTGTTATGTTCTAATACCGAAATCGAACTATCCCTGCCATAATCGTCAGAGAAGAATCCTCGATGATTCGCGGGTCGTACAGGATGGCCAATCTCGAAGATCTCTTTAAGATTTCCCTGTTGACCTCGGCCGCTACTACTTTAGTTCGCATATAATTGCCATGGATTACCCAAGGAAGCATTAAAACAAACAACTTATCTCTTTAACTCTCTCCCACGTAGACCTGTGTATATACCTGCATTAGGTATGTATAGAACGCGGTTGGATGGAGATAAAAAGACACGCACACCGCCTCGAGAAAACGTCGAACACGGCTGCGTCGCCTGGTCGTACATGTGTATCTCGACCGCATATATCTAGATGTAGGTAGTTACTAAAAAGTCTATTGTTGCTGTTCCTAGTTCCACTTAAAGACCGAACTTTTAGTTAGGTAGTATGGAATGTTTCTTATGGGGCCGATTTGTTCTATTGCATGGGACGGCCCGGCTCGTCGGCATCAGGTGGGTTTTTTTTAGGGAGTTAACTTTTGAAGTTGTTTGCTATATGTTCTAGATGTTCTACCAAAAGTAGTGGCGCATTTAGTACGATATTATACCGTTGAGGCGTCCCCTCCCCTACCCCCTTCTTGTCGGTCCTTTCCCCCTTAATAACGAACGGCTTTCGGTCTGGTCTTTGGCGCGCATAATACATACATGCGTAGCGTATCTAGACATGTGTGACATACCAGCTATGTCGGATCTGCTGAATTTTCAAGTTACCCTTCGATTGATTGAGGTTTGACGTGAAGGGCTAGTCAAATAAGATGTTGTGAAAAGTAAGAGCCAATGTAAAATATAACCTAGTTAAGCAAAAATAAAAACAAGCAAAAAGAAATGCCCACTACTGGAGTCGAACCAGTCATCTCCTCATAGCTTCCTTAGTAGTATTTTAAACAATACTAGTGAGGCGCATTACCGCTGTGCCAAGCGGGCTGTGGTGATTTGCCTGCTAAAAGGCTATTCTATAGGAAGATTTTGCTTAGGGCACTGCCCCACAAATACATACATGGAGCTGATGGTCTACATGAGCTTACCCGTCTACCTCCTATGTAAGCATTAAACTTCAAAGACAATATCTTATTGTCCATTCATGTTATTATTATTATGATTACTGAAAACTATCCACTATACAAGTCTATTCCGATCTGAGAGGCTTACTGTATGGAGCCGCATCCAGATCTACCTACATATGTATGTATAGTAGATCCCGAAGCGTATATCAACTGCTGCCTTAAGAGGTCGTTGTAGTTTCTTGGAGACGTTGCTTCAGAGTATTTTATTGTATAAAGCTCTAATATAATAGTTCATATGCTTTAAAGGGTAATGTTCTATTCGGAATTAAAAGCCCTACCCTATTTTGTCTCGCACATGTCGGAAAGACTAACATTATGGTAAAATGAAATTTTAAGCTTACTTCACTTATCTAGCTAGTAAATTAATTGGTTAATCGATGAGATATATATATTTACTTAGGATATTCTAAAGCTCAAGTGCTGTCGCGACTTTGTTACCAAGACCCATAGGTGAGAACACGGTTATTCACATCATTAAAAAGGGCATCCGGTCCATCTGCTAGCCTTGATTCTTTCGGCATCGGCTTCCACCTCTTGAATCCCTAGACCCATGCGGTTCTTAGGGCCTATGTCTGAAAACAAATATCCTTGCGGCATATATTCTTCCGGGTTGTCTCCTGGTACCTTACCGCCGTATAGCCAGATAGCCCAGGCCACAGGTCCCCAACGGTTCCATAGCGTCGGTTTGATGTAGAAGGGATAGTTACCGTATGGTATAGGCTGCGCGATGCGGCCCGTATTTGGATCAGGGTCGCCTAACCGTTTAAGCTCGAAGAAGCGCGGCAACATTAGGTATCGCAAGACGAAACGTCGAAGCGTGAGAAGAGAGTATACGGTAGCGACGGCCGTGATATCGGGCTCGGGTAACCTGCCAAGAGAGCAAATCGGTTAACTATAGATGCATGATACCGAAAAGGGGAAAATAAGATATGACAGGTGTGTGACTTAAACGCTACTATATTATAGTGTAGCACAGTAAGAAAGTAGGGGGTCAACTTACATAAATGCCTCGCGCACTCTCCCACCGAGAAGGCCAATCACGATGTCGGCTACAAAAGGCTTCGCGAACCATGGCACCCAATATGTTATCATAGGTATTAATGCTCGGGCGGGCTTGGCGGACACGGGACTAGGCTTCATAACTTGAACCTCGTAAGCCTGAGCCCAAGCTGCAACGTCATCGGCGAACTCGATACCGTCACGCCATCCCGATTCAGCGTGTGCCAGGAGACCTTTGTACTCGATACCCATAGCGTCGCCTACCGACTTCCAAAAGACGCCGTATGCACAGTATTCCATATCGTTCATAGGTCGCCATTCGTACAGGCGTGCGAAGCGTGGCGGTTCTAATATGAACACAGATAGAGTGTACAGCAGATCTGTGTTAGAGATAGTCCCCTCCTTGACGTACTTGCTGTGAAGGAAGTTCATCCGGGCCAACCCTTTCATAGCTCGCTCCGATGTTGGCGGGTTTAGCATGAACTCGCCGATTAAAGCTGATGTATCCTCGAATCTGCAAACTACTATTTAGCGACATTTCATTCTATATGTATAGTATATGCCCCTTTCTGCTACAAAGTTGTACGATGTACTCAATGATAACAGGTATATACCCGATCGTCGTATCGAGTCCACTTTCATTTAGGAATATCAAATAATTCTTACCGTTTGAGGCTCATAACCGGATCTGTCAAGTTTCTCGTGCCAAGAAGTAAACGACTTATGCTTTCGACACCGTACGTCTAGTAGACCACCGTCCTAGCGTCAGCAAAGCATCACCAAAAAAAGGGAAGAACGGGACAAAAATGAGGCATCTCATCTCGTCTCAGTGATTCCCAACTAAAATCAGTCACATAACTCACCTTGAAGAGCCCAAATTCCAAAGCCAAGAAGTGTAAGAGCGGCATCTCCCACGTAGCCATGAACCTGATGACCTGCTGGGCTTCAACAGCTGTCATGCGTGAGAACGAGGAGCGGTCGGTATATCCAAGCTTTCGGCGTAGAGCATGCTCGCGGCGGTAGCGTAACGCTCTGCATAACCCTACGTATATGAGAACGCCAGGTATGATAAGCTGTTTCCAAGATATCGATGACAGAATCGCCGAGAGCGGTAGCGGAATAACAGCTACCGCTTCGGAAAGGTTAGGTATTGATAAATTCATTGATGAATATGTGTTACTTGCTTCTTTTAGGAGGTATTCATAGTTTAGTTTCACTTATCAAAATATTATCAGGAAGAATACAAGGTTGAGTCTAATAGCAGACACCTAAGCTTTAAACACATATACTTTAGTCAATATATGGAAATGGAGGGTATTAAGTAAATAGTCGAAAGTGCGACGATCATTAGGGGGTACTTTTAAAGGCCTAGAAGCCAACTTTAACCCCACTGAATCATGTATGGTTCTTTATAATTACAGTAGTGTATACTACCTGGGTGCCTAGTTAAGGTTAATAACATCCTATCATTGTCTCTCATTACACATCTTCTATGCCCACTACTATGTAAGCTCGGGCTAATAGATCTGATCTAAGTGAGTATCATGGATTTATAATCCACTTTTCTGTTAACAGTGGGTAAGGGTAGATCGTCAGATCAGGAATATGCATTATTTCGGCAAAATTTTATCATGTACTACTGTGATTATGCTACCTAATGTAGTGTAAAGTCCGTACGCGTAGTGACTTGCTGGAGCTATTAATTATTTATGGGCTGTATGTTGTGTAGCTCATATGCTAGTGTCTCGAGTTTACTTTCCTACATTGGATAATTTGGCCGAGATGCTATTATCCCTGGGTCTAGCAATGCTCATAAGAAGATTGACGAACTAAGCATCAAAACTTCTGATCATAAGCCTGCTTCTGCTTGGTGATCACCGCCTATGCTAAGCTACTTACACTGATATCCACTGATAAAGTGGTAATACGTTGGCGAAGCTTTAATATACCGGAGCGTTTCTATGCCCGATTTTATTCCATATTACTTATTTCTCGTTGCGAGAATCGTTCATGCTTTCTTCGCTTTCTCCGCCCTCGCCTTCTTCCAGGCCTTGATCTGGTTCAACAGGCCAATAACCAGAGGCACCCCTACAGGGCCTAGCAGCGGCAGATAAACAGCAATCTTGTGCTCGTCGGGGAAATAAAGCTGTCCTACCATACTCTTCTCGAAAAATGCGCGCTCGGCCTCCACGTCAGCAATGCGAGCATGCTCAAGCCCGTCAGTTCCACCAAGGCCGGAACATGCGAGTTGTAGGTGATACATAGACTCAGCCACGCCGTCAGCGACACTGGAAGGGATAGATATGCTCGGCAGAGCCAATGAGAGACGAGCCAGCGATCCTAGAGAAGAGGAAGCACGCAAAAGCAAGTCTGCAGATCGGATGCGCGTGAGCGTCGACAGTCGCATAGGTAAGGATCCCGATTGTGGTGTGCCGAGGAGCGAAAGTAGATGCGAGGCGAATGTTAGGATAGGTTGTTTTAATATCCCTGAAGATACATGATTTGTTGAAGGGGGTGGTAAAAGATATACGGAGCCCCATTGCGGTATAAGCCAAGATTGGGAAGTGCCAACCTCCGAGGCGGTTCCGATGGTTTGGTTGCCGATGAATACAACGAAATTGACCGTTGGAGCACCTCCTATAGAGGGCGACAGGGGCCATTCGGCAGCATTGATGAAAGAAGACAGATCTTCTTTGCTTAGTACTTGCGATTGCACACCGGGAGCGGCGTACAGCTGAACTTGGGTATCGATGGTAAAGTTATGGATAGGGCCGAGTAAATCCAATATCGGTTTCATATATTCGTCTATGGCAGACTCGATGTCCCAGCTGCTTGGAGATGGTCCGCTTGTGAATAACGAGAATGTGAGATGGTAGGTCCGAGAGTATTTTAGGGATCTCGTCATTCGCTTGGCTAAAGAGTCGGTCGAGTCTTGAGAGGCTTCTAGAGGCCGTTGTTCGAAGGGTGTGGAAGACTTTGCTAAGAGATATGACATAACTTCCCGCTCTTCGGAAAAGGCTAATCGAAGCTGCGTTGCTAAGTATGTCGCAAAGCCAGAAGAAGCAGCATCGGATGCTGGTATCGAGTTTGGAGGATAGGTGATTTCGAGGATGGGCGCTTGAGGATGGAGGGAGGATGTAGCGGCCTCGCCAGGACTTAGTCGTACCGTGAGAGCAATATCCGAGTCGTGGATTAGACGTGTACTAGTTAGTGGAGATACTTCAAGTTGTATATGATGTCCTTTAAAGTCGTTATTAGACTCTAGAGCTTGCTGTGTAATGCGCACGAGATTATCGGTCTCTTCTTTCTGTAATGTCGGCGCATCGATTGCGATTTTAATCGGGAATACTGGACTGCAGGCCTTAGAATAGAGATAAATTAGTTAATAACATAGGTATCTACTAGAGATTTATGAAGGTCGCTCTAACCCTGCCGTCGGCCCAATCCATCATTTGGTTTAGGGGTAGATCTGCCCGATATATCGTCGTTGTCTTCCACCATATTGGTAACCCTAAGAATAATACAATAAACCAGAATGATGCGACAATATAGGACCGTCTGTGAATATCTTCTGGCTTCTCCGGTGGTGGCTGCTTTCGCGTCAATGGTGGGTTTGCGCCATCATTTATCTTAGAACGGCCGCTATCAATCGTTACGGCCGGTTTAGTTTCGGATGAGATACCATCGTGTCGGGTTGTGGAAACGGACGACGACATGGCTACGTATATTAACGGGATTATCTTCTCGAAATCATGACTTTGGGGTTTAATTGCGTCGTTGGTGCGGGATCAAAGGTGCCAACGTGTCGCAAAATGACAAGTTCCAAATGTATCCAAAGTAGAAATGATAGCGGAAGCTTTCCGATGCTGCTTTCCCCATTGAATATTCAACCAGCTCCACCTTCGTTGTCTTCTTTATATGACTAAGAGTGACTTTACTGATAACTCGTTTATTATGCCTAAATACAGTATAGTCAATAAATATGCTCATATGCGAATCATAATAATCTTGTCTCGACTCATCTGAGGTCGTGTTCTAATCCTAGAAAATCCACCCATTTATAGTCACTAATTTATTAACCCTCATTAGTTTAGTCCTTGGATAGTATTCAGCAACCCATACGAAATAGGATAATCGCTAGCAGTGTTAACTTCTATTTGTAGCTTAAGTAAAGTCATATCAATAACTTTTTCCTCCTAGAATATATTTGAACCTGGTTAAAGGTCGCTTAGTGCTTCCCATCCCAAGCGGACGAGATCCGATATACGACATAAATGCATTGCCATGTTTCGTTTATGGATACAGGTCCTCGATTTTGAATTTGCTCTAGAGCCTCGGCCAAGCAGGCCCCGTCCAGCATCCAACGTGTCTACGTTGCAAGCCGAGGTTCACAAGTTACGAGGGGTAGTTTACAACTTACGGATCAGCCAATGTGTATGACACAACTCCTTACGCACTTCTAAAGTATGAGTGGCTATCTATGTAAAAATAATGGGTTAGAGCGTATATACATATATTCGAAGGAATGGAAAATACATAAGCTGGACACTAATATTAGCTCGCTTGTACACCCGAGATCACATCCCATGTCCCATATCCCGGGTATCCGAAAAGCGGTGATAATGCGGATCAGGGATCATTAGTCTGCGGGAAGCTTCTCAAAACGAGCCACCTCGGCCCACCGATGTACGGATGATATTGGCAAACTACCTAATAGTAGGTTAAGCTGATACTTCCTAGTCTTCGCCATGCCTTATGTGCCGTTTTATTTATTTGCTTTACTTCCCTGACTGTACATAGTTACTTTTTCTCTCTTCCATTTCATGTACAGGTCACGGTTTCTTTTTTTTGTTGCGTTGCTATCCTACGCACCTGCTAAATATTCATAGTCTTATCAATGCTTCGTTTCTCCTGTATATTTAATTACTTAGTAGCTGAAAACTTTGTATCTACGATGCGTTTTACTTCTTTAGCCTAGTTACCCGATTCTAGACATACATATCTCTAGGAATCAACATAATAAGCTAATTTACCGAAACTGAAATATGCCGAGTAAGTCCCAAATACAAACGCAGTCTCTAGAAAGGCGGAGTTGGGTTAGGTGCCTGTTATACACCAAACTTGGCTTACACAGTCCTCCAAATCTGCTTTTTCCCCCAGTACCTACATACTGATCCCCCTTATAGTTTCTTTAGCGCTTTCCCTGCCGGCGGCAGCGGCGGGGTTTGCATATATCAATGCTAAGACAGGATTATGGTATGACAGAGCTATGCTACGCGGAACTCTGCCGGCCATCTTTCGCTTCATCAACCGGGAACGAAAGGATCGGTGCAATACATTTTACACCCTAGAAGAAACCGCAAAAAGCAAGTCGACTAGTAACCGGCCGTTTATCCGCTTCCAGGACAAGTCATGGACGTACGCCGAGGTCTACGAGATGGCGCTGAAGTACGGAAACTGGTTCAAGACGAAGTTTGGTATCAAATCCAAGGATATCGTCGCCGTCGATCTTCAAAATTCGGACCACTTCATATTCATCTGCTTCGGCTTGTGGTCTATCGGCGCAAAGCCGGCGTATATCAACTACAACTTAACCGGCCAACCCTTGGTTCACTGCGTCAATACGGCTAATTCTGTCCTCATGTTGGTCGATCCAGAGGTTGCGACGAATGTCGATGACAGCGTCCGTGAGAAGCTGGGAGGTCTGCGAATAGAGTTCTTAACCGAGGAGGCAAAGGCTGAGGTCCTTACTACCAAGCCAGTACGACCGCCCGACTCTCTCCGCTCTGGCGAAGTGTCTAAAGATATAGCTATTCTCATTTATACTTCTGGTACTACGGGGCTACCGAAAGCCGCTATCGTGTCCTGGAAAAAGATGACCTTGGCAGGATCTTTCGTTGGTGGCTTCTTGGGGACGAAAGTATCCGACGTATTCTATACGGTATGACTCACCTCCTAATATCCCACAGCATAATAATCTAATCCATTATAGTGTATGCCCCTTTATCACGGCTCGGCTACTATTATGGGTATGAGCCATTGCCTGGAAAGCGGCTGCACTTTTGCGATCGGTAAAAAGTTTTCAACCAAGACGTTTTGGAATGAAGCGCGCCAGTACGATGCAACCATGATTCAATACGTAGGGGAGACATGTCGTTACTTGCTCGCAGCACAGCCACAGATCGACCCAGACACAGGCGAGAACATGGATAAGAAGCACAATATCCGTATAGCGTTCGGCAACGGTCTACGACCAGATATCTGGGAGAAGTTCAGAGAGAGGTTCAATATTGAAAGCGTCGCCGAGTTTTACGCAGCTACGGAGGGCAATCTAGCGACGTGGAACCTTTCCCGTAACGATTTTGCGACTGGAGCCATCGGGCGTTTCGGGATCCTCTACCGACAGATTGCCAAACTTACATCTGCAATTGTAAGGCAAGATCTCGATACAGATAGTCCTTGGCGCGACCCCAAGACCGGTCTCTGCCGACATGTGAACCCCGGCGAAATCGGCGAACTTCTCATGGCGTTGCCAGCCGATACGCAAAAGGAATTTCAAGGATATTACAATAACCATGAGGCGACGGAGAAAAAGATTCTTCGGGACGTTTTTAAGAAGGGCGACGGATATTTTAGGACGGGCGATCTTGTCAGTTTAGACAGCGAAGGTCGTATGTTCTTCCACGACAGAATCGGTGACACGTTTCGCTGGAAGAGCGAGAATGTGGCGACGACAGAAGTGAGCGAAGCATTGGGTACGCACCCAGCGGTACAGGAGGCCAACGTGTACGGCGTGCAACTACCGAATCACGACGGAAGGGCTGGATGCGCCGCACTCAAGTTAACCCAGGAAGTATTTGATGATGCTCTACTACGGTCGTTGGCGGCGCACGCGCGTGACAAACTTCCCAAGTATGCCGTGCCGATATTCTTGAGAATAGGAAAGGGGCTTACGGCGGCGGTTACGGGCACGAATAAACAGCAGAAACACGGACTACGTGAACAGGGTGTTAACCCAGCCCTAGTTGGTGACGATGAGCTATTTTGGCTCAAAGATGGAACGTATGTAAAATTCGGCAACAGTGACTGGAATCGGTTGAATGCTGGCCAGGTGAAGCTTTGAATTTGATATTCAAAGGGTTAATCTGGTTGGAATACGGCGATGATTTTACGAGATATGATATACAGACAGACCGATAGGACAGATAATATTAGATATGAAGATTGTAGGCGTCTAGAAAAAATATGATGAGAGGTTATATCTCTTTGGACAGTTGCTAAGAGATACCTTCATACTTTATGTATATAGGTCTCCTATTAATAGGTCTCCTAATAGGTCTATGCTGATAGGTCACAGTTACATAACTGCATACGGTACGTACCTAGGTGCACTCTACATGCATCCACTAATAAGACGCTAATGCATGCATAGAACTACCCGCTGCCCACGTTGTAGAATAGAAGTTGACCCCTCCTACCCTCTGCCCCTCCAAAGATTAAAGAAAAGCAAATAATAAAATAAAATTTTACATTTTACATTTTAACTCTTGTTCAAATAATTTACCAAGTCCCCCTTTTCTTCTCGCCATGTCATCTGAACTAAGTGCACCTCCTATCCTTTCGACACCCGCAGAACATACGTTTACTGATGACCCAACACCGTCTTCTGCGATTTCTCAAACGAAGCGCCCTCATAGACCCGATCATGAGCTTTACGAAGTTTACGAGATCGCCCGGACAGCCGCTGAGATCCGACAGAATGGCTGGAAACGAATCGCCCTTCAGTTCCCCGATGCTATGCTACCAGATGCGCCTTGGGTTGTCAGCGCGCTAAGTTCAGAGCTAGAAAAAGACCAAACCGAAGTACAAGATCAGAGCCGGCGTTTATATATCCTGGCGGATACGTCATATAGTGCCTGCTGCGTTGATGAGATCGCAGCGGAACATGCGAACGCCGACGGAGTGGTACATTATGGCCGCGCATGCCTAAGTCCAACCTCAAGGCTACCTGTTATACATATATTCACAAAACAGACGCTAGACTACGATGCCATAGCTGAGACGTTCGAAAAGGAGTTCCCAGAGAAGGCAGCTAAGGTGGTGTTAATGGCGGATGTCATGTTTCAAGAACATGTTGGTCCTATAAATCAGCTCTTAAAGGAAAGGGGGTATACCAACCTTATCGCGACCGAAATATTGCGAGATCCGACTGGAGCAATACCAAACCGCAAACTTGTAACTCCTGATGCTTCTACTAATTTGAACGAGTACCACCTATTTCATATTTCAACTCCTCCTACCTCTCTCCTCTTAACTCTATCCTCTCGCCTCGCCTCTTTGAGGATATATTCGACACCCTCATCACCTTATACTACGACGTCTACACCTCCTGACCCCAGCGCCACTCCTGGTTTACTCCGCCGCCGCTACGCTCTAGTTATCCGGTTTGCCACGGCATCCATTATTGGAATTTTAGTCAACACGCTTTCCGTAAAGAACTATATGTCTACCATATCTACACTCAAAAGCCAGATTGCGGCTGCCGGCAAGAAGAGCTATACTATTGTCGTTGGCAAGTTGAACGCCGCGAAGCTGGCTAACTTCGCCGAGGTGGACGGCTGGGTTGTCGTTGGGTGTTGGGAGAGCGGGTTGGTCGAGCAAGAAGGCCTTTGGAAGCCCGTTATCACACCCTTTGAGCTTGGTCTTGCGCTACAGGGTGACGAAAGCAGAGTTTGGACAGGCGAGTGGTGGGGTGGTATTGAAGGCGTCAAAGACTCCCTGGTTACCAACGGGAACGATGAGAAATCGCCCAAACAAGAAGATATGGTCAAGTTAGTACCCGAACAAGTTGAAGGGGGTGTAGAGGACGAAGAGTCGGAACCTCCCGAGTTCGATCTCCGTACTGGCAAACTCGTTAGCCATAGCCGACCGATGAGGGTCGCTATCCGAAGCGCACCACGAGGCGGGCCTGAAATTGAAGTCGCCAGTCTAAGCTCTAACCAAGGAACTACGAGCTCGGCAATCACCAAACGAGCTGTAGGGGATGTAGCCTTAGTAAACGGTGTTGCAAGTCCAGGAGCGGAATTCTTAAGGTCGCAGAGAACCTGGCAGGGTTTAGGTACAGACTTCGGTATCGAGAACGATGAGGAGGAGGAGAGTACTGTGGTTGAGGAGGGACGGAGCGGAGTCGCAAGGGGATATACTGTGGGCCAGGATCAGTTACGGGCGTGAAATGCCTCTTTACTAGTGGTATTAAATGAGGCCACAGCGGGAACAAACGATATTTTAGTCCCTCCGTGAGGATAAAACAACGCTCTGTGATAGCGAGTTCCTATAACGGTAAAAAGGATCGGTAGGAAGATTTGAGCAAATGTCTCCCTTTCAAGGACGTCGGTTCAGAGTTAGGGGCCAGCACGGATATTCTATCCCTCGCAACCAAAAGGCAACACTACGCGTCCCCATCGACGCCTATTGCTACATAATGCGAACCATACGCTCCCATATTAAGTGGAAATGGACACTTTTATTGAGCATATAATATGGATGTCTAACGCGACGAGCGACTCGAGCCCATAGGGGTTGTGATGTCTACCTAGGAACATATCACACTCTGGGTCATATTGTGGGCGATATACCTATGACTTCTAACATCTGCAATATACATATGTACTTCTCAGTCTATAAAGTACATACCTTACAGTGTCAGGCTAAACCCTGGTTTTCTTGCAACGTTGGATACGAAATTTAACTAATTGCAACCTATATTCAGACCAATTCATATTACGCTTATATAAAAATAGCATACTTTGCTAAAACGCA
Source organism: Daldinia childiae (assembly GCF_008694065.1). NCBI lineage: Eukaryota > Fungi > Ascomycota > Sordariomycetes > Xylariales > Hypoxylaceae > Daldinia > Daldinia childiae. The sequence continues at coordinate 86,859 of NW_022984660.1, forward strand.
TCAGTAAGGAATAGGGATGACATTACAAGAAATCCAAATATCATGGTCATCTCACTTGTGTTATATCATTACATCAATAACGGATGTACGACGTATATTAAACTAATTAACAACAAGCCACCGCGGCTCATAAAGCGTTTAGACACATAACATACATTAGGTACCTCACTCCAGCGTCGTAGAAACGAAATCAGTCATCATCGTTAAACTCATCATCATTGAGAATCGAAATAGGCATATGCGACCGCGTCTGCTTCTATCGAATACTCATCTCATCTCATCTCAAGTATTACGTCGTGTCGGATCGGATCGAATCTATTCCCTTTCCCAACTCATTTTAACCCACATTAAATCAAATCAGTCGTTCCGAATATCTGGTTATGGTGAGAAAATGTCGATTCCTCTCTACGGATCCGCGTTCCCGAATCGTATCATTCTCATTCATACAAACACCTCTATACGCGCCAGGTATATAACAACAAGTCCACCCCCCTATACATAGGTGCGGCGGTGTGAGTGTGTGCTATGTCTGCTATGAGGGCTGCGACTGCTGCGGTGGCCGTGGCGGTGACTGTGCGTCTCGCGGTAGTACGATGTGCGGTCAGAGGTGCCTGTGCGATCGCCGTGCAGACACGCGAGAATGCTAGTAATGAAGAAGAAGACGCAATTCATAATGCCGAACGCGAAGGAGGCCTTGAGCATAGCGCACGTCTTGTCAACGTTAGTGTCCCAGTTGGTAACGGAAGCGCTACCGAAAGGACCGAAGCTGACGTCGTAGGGGTCACCGCGCGTAATATGGGTGCAGTCGGCAGTGGCAATCATGCGTAACGTCCACACCGCTCCGATAAAAGCCCCCACAAACAGAAGGTCGAAGACGGCGACGAAGGTCGCATTGGCGGACGAGCGGTGGTAGCTAAACAGCGTGTAGATAGACCATGCCAAGGCTAGTACCGACACGATAAAGAGTACTAGGATATAGTTGGGCGTGAGCTGATTTAGCTGCACGTAGCCGTTGACGAAATATGCCAACATGCCCATCGTCGGGATCTTTTCGAGGGAGTTATCGTTAGTACTAATACTAACATTTTTCTCTCGAGAAAAAGAGAAGGACTTACCAGTGTAATGATCTGCATGAATCGCCAAAAGGCGAAGAAGATAGCGAATAACATTTTGCCGGTTCTTCAAGCGTGTGCGATCTGAATATAAGGGGGGCAAATAGTTATGCGCATGCAAGTAGAAGGCTTGCGACTAAGAAGAAGGCGACGGGAAGGTGAAAATATGATGGCGAGAGAAGGTATTTGAGGTAAGGACGGAGAAAAGCAAATTTAAAAAAAAAACAGGTTAAAGAAACAAGTTAAGACGACGGTAAGCTGAAGCTCGAGTTTAGGGATGGGATTGGCTGCACGCCAAGAGCTGCAAAGCAAGGCGGCTGGTAAAGTTATGGACTGGGATTTCACCGTCTCGGGATCTTATGCGCCTTTTTAGTGGTTTTAGTGGTAAATCTGCAAACTTCGATACCAGGTACGGAGAGCGTTGATGTGGTATTGGAGATCTTAGGTAGGTCAACTAATCTCTACCAATACGATATTAAGACAGGGAGATGCTGAGATGGAGCCGGATGATTTTATGACGCGTTTTAATATGTCGCAATCCATCCAGTTAATTCAAACGGAATACAAGTATGATAAACAAATGTAGTTACCTAACGTTTAACTTGAGTTATGTTAGGAGGTATTTATATATGACCTCGTTGTCGCTATTTGTACTTGTTATATGTACTAGATCAAAGATGGGCATAAGAGTAAAACGAATTGCGGGGTTCATTATACGAGATTATGAACACCTATGACGTCGGGAGAGATCAACTCAACCGGGGAGATTTAAGTGATACACAGCTTAGAAGGCTGTAATCATCCTGGGTTAGGTGTTTTACACCTAGATAATCTGCAATTGAAGATTACCTAGGAGTGAATATCTAGTATACCTGGTATATAAAATAAATATCATTTTCTCTTAGAATCCTGAATCTTTAAGTCTAGACCGATAAAAGTAGCGGGGTTGGGAACTTTCTGATCTGAGGTGGCTGGTCAAGAAATAGGTATTCCAAGATTCCGAGGTTGTCGCAAACTGGTCCGTGCATTGTGAGCTTCCCCCTAATTCTAATAGTTATACTATATTCGACAGTAATGTCAACTGGATCTTCAAAAATAAATTCAGGACATTCTTGTAAATTCTAGAAATATCCTTGTAATTATGACAGCGCTTTAGTTAGTTATCGCAAACCCTTAAATTTAGCTCAAGGACTCTCTATACGTGAGTTTTTGCTGTTATGAGTAGACCACTTAATGCTGGAGTTCAATAAGAATAGATACCCTAAACCGATTTATTTTGGGAACTTCGTTGTTATAAAGCAAGCAAGGAGTTAGAATACAGCTCGGCTTGAGCATAACAAACTGTAACTTAGCTAGGATTCCTCGTTAAAGATGCTGAAACCCCGTATCTCTTTCCATCTTGTAGCTGAAGCAAAGGTCCTCATAACTAAGACTACGACGGGAATGTAATTTTCTCGGGGTAAGTTCTTTGAGGTTGGCTTTGTGGCTACGTTGTGTATATCCTTGCTTCTTGCTACACTGGTGCCGATCACTCATAGCTTTTCACTTAACTAGGTCCAAAATCTAATCATCTTCGCATTCTAGCCTAGCTCAAGCAGGATCCCTTTCTTGTTTTGGTGGGGATTAGAAGCCTCAAATCCCAAGTTTGATAGTAGGTTATTGTCAGGGTATAAGTAGGTTAATGGTAGTTACAGGGGCAGATCTATTACATAGGTAAGGGTCGCGTAGCGCCATCGTATAAGAGTAGAAGACAAGTGTTGCTAGTTCTACCTATCTATCCTGGCAATTACTCTATGTATGACGTTTATCAAGGGTACAATATTTGGTGGTTATAAGAATACATATCACTATTCTGAGTGCCTATTTTCGCTTTACGGACCGAAATACAGCCTTCGAGAGTTATCCTATGTATATTATGGCTAGGATAATATTGAGTTCTTCATCTACTTCATTATGTCAAAGTATACAATATAAAAACAACTTTATGGTCTCAAATGGTTGAAGTGGGATCTTAAGGAGCTTCGAATCAACTATCATGTTCCTACTTATCGGAATCTCAAAAGATTCCAATTAACAGCTTAGTTACGAACCCTCTAGGATAATATGACCAGAACTAGAATTCACAGTACCCCTTTATGCATCTACACGTGTTTCTTGTAGTGGTGCAGAGCATAGGCTTACTCGTAGTATGGGTCGGAATAGTACTCGGCATATTTCCTATTCGAGCTGCTTTACCTGGATATGGTTGGTTGAGAATATTTTCTAAACGACCAGGTGCAACACCGTGATCCGTGCTACTTTAAGTGCTGGGATAATAACTCCGCTCAATCACTTTTTGAACTGTTGCTAAACGGCTGCCTAATATCAAGTTTACTGGTATTATGAATCTACGTAATATGCATAGTTGCATATGACGGGCTCCGCGGCGCCCACGATCGTCGTTTTGGTGTAGCTTTCTGGCCTGATGGCGATATCCTAATTCTTATAACACTCGACGACAAGAGAGAATTGGTACTTCATTCTCTTCATTGATACCACGCCGTTACTATTATTATTAAATGGAGAATCCGGAAAAGTTAGTGGCTCCGGCCGCTGATGCGCTCCTCACTGACTCTTCGCCTTCTGATCTTGAACACGCAAGCCACAATGGCAATACTCCTGAGCCGTTGGTGCAAGATAATGGCTCGCGGAGGAAGCCACTTGCCTTCCATATGTCGTTTCTAACTATCAATATCATGTGCTTTCTCGTTTCAATAGACGCTACGATCCTTGCTGTCGCGATACCGGTATGACATTTTGTCTTGATCATAGTTGACTTTGAAATGCCTAATGATAGTCTAGGTCATAGCTCACGAGCTTAAGGGAACTACGCTGGAGGCTTTCTGGGCCAGCATAGCATTTTTGCTTGCGGTATGCGTCGTCCAACCAATATATACCAGCGTATCCAATGTTATCGGCCGCGCGATGCCTCTTTACTCATCCTTCCTCTTCTTCATCGTTGGCTCTATAATATTCGCAGTGTCACGAAGCATGAGCGTCTTGATTACCGGGCGTGTTATTCAAGGGTTCGGGGCTGGAGGTCTGGACGTGCTGTGCGAAATCATCCTCGCTGATATCACGACCCTGAAGGAACGTCCAAAGTACATCGGATACTTGTCTATTCCGATGCTAGGAGGCACAATTCTCGGTCCCATCCTTGGAGGTGTCTTCAGCCAATTCGTAACATGGCGGTGGATTGGGTGGATCAATCTTCCTCTATCAGCTATAGGTCTTCTCCTGGCGGTGCTTTTCCTAAGTCTCAAACCTATCAATCTAACATTCCGGGAGAAGATGCGTCGGCTTGACTGGGGTGGTATGGCTTTATTTACCATCGGATGCACGTTGTTTGCGTCGCCGGTTGCCTGGGCCGGTGCCATGTTCCCGTGGTCCTCCTATAAGACTTTGATTCCGCTGTGCTTGGGCGCTGTAGTGTTAGGCATATTTGTTTGGTATGAATCACGACCAGTCGAGCCCGTCTTTCCATATCGAATCTTTAAGAGCCTCACAGCGTCTATGGCACTCTTCACGACCTTCTTCCATGGCATGGTTACTTACAGTGTTGTCATGTATACCCCATTGTTCTTCCAGGCCGTATATTTGGACAGCCCGTTACAATCTGCCGTCATCTGTCTACCACTTTGCTGCATCTCTGCCGGCTTCGGTCTGTTCTCAGCTATAGCAGTGGAAATAATTCGCAAGTACCGCCTGCTTATCTGGACTAACTGGATCCTGACCGCGGTCGGCGTGGGAATTTTCAGCCTCTTAGACCGTTCTTCCACCCTTGCGGATAAAGCCTCCCTTCAGGTCCCCCTCGCCATAGGGATGGGCAGCCTGTTTGCACTCTTGAACCTTCCCCTGCAGGCTAGTTTGCCGAATGCAGACGACATGGGTCTTGCCGCCGGAATTCTAGTCTCTTTTCGACTCTTTGGCGGGCTTATCGGGTTGGCCATATGCTCTACAGTGTTCAACAACGTTTTCGTGTCTCAAATTGACTTGCTCGGGCCCTTGCCGGGTGACCTGGCTATCTTGAACGATGTACGGGAGGCGGTCGGTCTCGTACCTCTTTTGAGGGATTTAAATATGCCGATCGAGTTATTGGATAAAGTTATTGAGGCGTATAGGATATCAATCTCTGCCGTGTTTTGGACGCTTGCAGGAACGGCTGGGGTAGGATTCTTGCTTTCTCTCTTAATTAAAGAGAAGTCGTTGGAGAGCGAAGAGTTAGGAAAGCAGCAACTAGAAGAAAAATGATAATAGAACCCCTTAATAACTAACTCATGTGCTTGGATTTCTTACCCTCCCTAATATTGCGTGACTGCGATATTATATTGGCCTCGAGTACCTAAAAAGTGCATGTGAACTTTATATAATCTGTACTTGATAGGACCAATACTGTTTTGTCTTCATGCCAAGTTATCTTAGGTATCTACTTTTGGTATGTATGATAAACGATATGTGAGTCTATTTAACTTGCAGACATTGTTGGTTACCTAGGGCGAAACTATCCACCAATTGGCGGTAAATTGTTGAGCTGAAAGCTCCCCTACATTAACTAGGCCATGTCGCTCTTCATTTCGCCGTTGGCTATCCTCTAACTACTACGCACCAAATTTCTAAGGCAGTTGTTATGGAATGCCAAAACCAGACAGAAGCAGGCTCTCAGCAACAGGAGAAGCCTCTCTTAATAACTTCGTCGTTGCTCGGCCTCCCTCCTTACGTGCTTGATCCCCAAGACCTCCCAAATTCATTCGATCCGTTTCCTGGAAAGGTTGGCAGCCAATTTCGGCAAGTCGACGAAGACACGCTGGTCAAATATGGGCCCAAGGTCTCCCTAGCCGAAGCCGAAGCCATGGACTATATTTCCCGTCATACCAGTATTAAATGCCCAAAAGTCCTTGGCGCTTATGTACTCGACGGGAGAGGTCATATCATCATGTCTTTCGAGCATGGTAAATCCTTAGATGAATTCTGGGAAAACGCCTCTGAGAAAGAGAGAGAAGTGGTGATTGAGCAAATGCAGCGCTATATGAGCGAGATGCGTAACATTAAAGGCGACTATGTTGGTGGATTTAATCGTAGCCCTTGCGTGGCGGGCGAGTTTCAGTGGGATTTTTATCATAGCGACCACAAGTACGGCCCTTATCCTGACGAATTTGGATTTAACGAAGGGGTCGTGGAAGCTTTGTCGCGAGCTAGTCCTGGACCTCATAGTACGGACCCCGAATCACGGGAATATAATGTAAGATATGCGACTCGACAACTAGTACACTCTCTCCGCAACCACGAGATTGTATTCACTCATGGAGATCTGAATATCGGGAATATACTCGTACAGGATGACATGACGGTGGTTATCTTGGATTGGTATACAGCAGGGTTCTACCCGGCCTACTGGGAGTGGTATAAAGCAACCTGGCACGGCGTATTTCAGCCAAGTTTCATACGACAGATAGAACGGTTTATTCCACCATATTGGATTGAAGCCAATATCATGAACCAGATATTCAATAAGATTCTCGGATAGGCTCCTTAAGGGTCGCTACCGAATACCTCGTAGATAGCATACAAGCGAAAAATAGTAAATTTACTATTTTACCTAAGATAATTCTAGTCCAAACCACATAACCTACACGCTACTAAAATAGCCAGCCTCAAAAAGCCTTTTCTGGGTATTACCTATACATGTCTTCCCTCTCTGTACTCTGCTCATATCCTCATTACCCGTATTATAACAAATACCCCTAATAAGTTAACACCTTACCCAGAAAACCCGCTTAGAATCCCGAAAATCCCTCGTTATATTATTACAAATATAGCCCTTTAGATATCCTCCTCAACAACAGATTCAAGTTCGTCGAAGTCACGGATCACTGGCCCGAGTCCATCAGAACTATTTGGACTTAGGATGGGCGCGCCGCCTACGCTTGACGGGCTATGGCTAGGGTCAAGGAAGCCGCCCATTCGCGTAACGTCTAGATTTAGGTCTAGCGGTGCTGGCGCCTTCGTACGGCGTATCCCCATGTTAGTACTCATGCCATGCGGCTGCCTGGAGTCCTCAAGCCTACCACCGCCTAAACCAGTACTACCCGGCCCGAACGTCGCATAACTACGCTCGCTCCTAGCACCTCGCGAACCGGCATAACTCCTGTGGCCTTGATAGTTTCCCGTTGATGAAGATGGCCGGGCGATACTCGAAGCAGCATCGTCCGAACCACCCCACGTCGTAGTAGGTGTCAGGGGTACAGCAGTGGTTGGGGACAGCACGCTCCGCGGAGTATAATACCCACCGTTACTGGAACGGCTGGTCACAGTTCTAGGTGGTCGCGGGAACATATGGGCCTGTGCTCTCATCATACGCAATACGGGATCTCCCGAGTGCGCATTAGAATTAGTAGACGTGTCCGAGTCGGCACTTTCGCCGCCGCTAGTGCTGCTATTCTGCTGCCACGTCCGGGGCGCGAGCCAGCAATGCGAAATATCGTGACAGGCCTCGGCTGCTGGGGCCGATGCGCCCTTCCACGGTGGGGCTTTGGTGCCTTTGAAGCGTGGCGAGAGATGGTACGACACGTTATCTTTGTATCGGACATTGGGCGCATCGACTGATACGCTGGCCAGGGTTTGCAAGATCACGTAGATGAGTACCCAGCGGCCACGACGGGCGACGAAAGGGTCTACACTACCGACTTGGTCTGCCTTCTCGAACTTGACAAAGTTTTCGATTAGATCAGATTGCGTAAAGTCAGACCCTAAGATGTATATATTAGTCGCCTCGGTATACGCCAACTGCGCACGCCTCTCGGCAATGCGATCGTCGGAAGCTTGCTTTGCGTTGTTACTGCTATTATTCTTCTCTCTTTTAAACCTTTCTCTACTTGAGCTAGACGAAACTGAAGTATTTGGTAGGATTGACTCGGGAACAAGAGGATAAGGGTGCGGGATATGAGGAAAGCGCATGCGGTTGTCAAACTCGATCAACATATCTGTGAGAGGCAAGTCGGGTGTATCTGAGTCGAACGACTTGTTACCGCTCTCGGAGACCATCATCCATTTTCGACTACTACGCGTCTCCGACTCGTCCCATACGATATCTCGGTTAACCAAGTAGTCATAAAGTGCACCGAAATCTTTTTGCATTTGCTTTGCCAACGTCCTACTTAGCCATGTCTCCTCGCCTTCCGCGGTTCTCAAACCCGCTTCGGGCGGAGGCCAATAGCCATGAATCTTTGAGTAATGCGATATGAAGAATTGGCGTAGGCGCTCGGCAGCGTCCTTTGCAGCACCTTTTGCAGCCGGACCGGCAGTTGGCCAGATATCTCCGCAGGAAAACTCAGCGAGACGCTCTTCCGCGGCTTGTACGCGAAGCTGAGTCTCAAGGCAAGCTCGTTCCAGAAGAGCCCGCGTGATAGGTGTAATGATCCTAAAATCTGTGCAAGCTTCTAATCGGGAGTACATCCCGGTGCAATGTACAAACGCCTCGCACCAACCCTCCTCCCACCGTACCTCTGGCGTTTCCGACCACGCGAGAAGGGACACAGCCGTTTCTGGGTCGTTGCGACAGTCATCAATGCCGCGAGCGGATAGGTAATTTAGAATAGTACCTAAATTATCTGCCTCGGGAGGCATATAAGTCGTAAGACGTGTTAGTAAGTCGGACAACGCTTGAGAAAGCGACAAGCCAACTAGAGATGCGTGGTACAGAAGCGCGAATACGTTGCGAGTTGTTATAGCGTATCGGTGTGCTTCAAGCTTTCCCATGTTCGGCGGTGTTGGAAAATACATCTCGTAGGAGATCTGGCCGTCAGCGTCTGTAAGACTCGTATCCTCGGATACCGGGGGTGTGGGCTGACCGTTCCGGCCTAGGTTGTAGCCAATTTGCGGATGTGAACCATGCGGTCGTAGCATCGGCGGAGCGCCGATAGGTGATTGGGGCGCGTGCATTCGTAAGTCGTACTCGTCCTCTGTGGATCCTTCGCGAAGTAAAGTAATGAGGAAACGAGATTCTGTCGCTTCGATAATATGAGACGACAAGCGAAAAGAAGGGTTCGGACGTGGGCTTTGGCCTTTACGACCGAAGAATATTAAAACATCACCGTTAGGATCCCATAATTCAGGGTCTTTCCGGAGTTTGTTCCATCGTTGAACAGGCCTCCCAGCACCGATCCAACGCTTGATTGGGGGTGTCGTAAAAGGGGGAGGGACTGGAGGTAGTTTGGTAGACGGAGGCGGCGAGACTATCTGCTGATACTCCGGATCCCATACTAGTTGCTGTGGGCTTTGTATAGACGTCGAGGGAAGCTCGTGAATGTCAAAAAACTCGGAATCATTATAGGATCTCATGGCAGCAGAGGACTCAGACCTAGCAGTTCCCAAAGCCTTCTTCTTCTTAGCTCCGAATGTAAAGGCCTTCGTGAGATTTTTACGAAACTCATCGCTCTTCTTGTCTACTGCGCTTCGAAATCCTGAGCGTTCTATTCCCGACACGTCCTCTGTCCTCAAAACCGGCTTCCTCGTCCTAGCGTATGCGAAATCAGGCATCGGTCCCTGATGCGGCATACTATTATTACCGCTACTCTCTTTCTTGCCCGACTCACTTGCACCACTCTGGCTTCCGTTACTAGGGTTGATGAAGTTTGCCATCCGGGTGCGATAATTAACTAGGTCCGCTTCCCTTGACTGTTCGGAGAACTTAAGGAACCGCGCATTCGTTGTGCCATATCCGGTACCTTGTGGGAAGCCGTGGTCATTAATTGATATGTCATCGCTCTCGGAATAGCGAATATTTTCTGGAGACCGTACACCCGACTTCGTGTCAGTGATCTTTTTCCTGACGTAAGCACTGCGTCCAGACATTGCACTAGAGTGAAGCAGATGACCTGCTCGTCCAGTTGTCAATACGTTCAACTTGTAGTTGTGTAACGTAAAGTCTGATACCGAAATTATTCAGTTGAACAGAATCTATTCAGTGATGCAATATGAGTCTGCTTAGAGCCTCATGTAGCTCGCTCGATTCTAGTGACGACAGGTCCCGAAAAGATAACAAGTAGAGAAGATTATTAGGAAATCGCAAAACGCAACGCTAGAGGCTCTACCCCGGTTACGCGTATCCGGTACGAAACGCAAAGGTTGAGCTAGAGGGTCACTCGCGACTATACATAAGCGTAACTCCGCTATCAGGCCACTTTGTAACATAAATGTGAAATAGGAGACGAAAGGTCCCAAGCCACGGGGAAAAGTTCAGCTGTCTTGAACACGTAGGCACGTATTCGAATATCTAACCGAAAATAAGAGCCCGAAATACTAAATGAATGAATAGGGGGATCGATAGTCCAGAACACAAGGTCTCGGAAGGGTGGGCAACGTTAATAGCTATCGATAATCAATGAGCCTGTGGCGTTTATTATTGCTTTTTTTGCGATATTTCAGGACCCCTCTTCGGTTTAGCTAGAACAGGACTCACACGACAAGGCTAGTCATGGAATCGTAGAAAGAAATGGATATGTCGAATTTTCTTCTACGATCTGGTTTCTCTGGTTTAATTCACGCCTCTAAGGCAATGTATATAGATATGTGTATAGATACCTCTAGATTAGGTACTCTCGTCATGTGTTGTTGACAATCAAGGAGATCATAAATATGCACGTCAAGATAATGTATCGATGTGGGGGATGTCAGGGGATTATCAATACCGGGATCTTGACTCTAGAATATCGTCCGTGGTGTGACTGGCCTATAATATGATTGGTTCTCCTTCCCTATGCAGCGGTGCATACCTTAGGGACTGATATCCCTGGATTTATTTTCCTACAGTATTGTACAATTTTTTTTTCTGTTTAGGCTTCCTAGAAAATTAGTGAACGCCTTTAGAACAAGGGAACCGAATTTACCAAGTTGCACAAACTACACAGTTCCATCCAGCCTCTTCTTGTAATGCCATATCTTGCGAATTTCGAAGAGAGAAAAAAAGGCTGAGATGGGCACAACGAACAACAAGGCGGGATGGGATGATCGGCAACCGTTAAACATGGTGTTTAAGGAATGCTCCGTCAAGATCCCCCGGGTTTAGAATGAGATAAGAATGGATTGATCAGGGTTGATCAGGTAGGGTGCCTTACGCCTGGGTCCATAGCTGCAGTCATATCGAAGTTTATGGCTTGGCATTTTTTTTTTTCTCGAAAGCTGATGTTTGGCGTTGACAATACAAATTCGTACAATAATAACATCGTAACACGGAACCAAACGATATGCTACCTAGGTAAGTATGACTATGTAGTTGTCACACGTACATAATATGCATTAGGTAAGGTAGTCGGTATATTATCGTGGTGTTTTAGTTGGAAGTAGATTATGTTGCAATGAAATATGCTTAGGTACCTACATGTAGTAGAGGTAGGTACCTAAGAGAAGTACGTATCTACCTTAGGTACCTATGTACATAATACCCCTATGCAGATCCACAGCGGCAACATATCGCACGCCAGGTTTACGCCAGGTTTAGGTATGCAGAGCTAATTTAGCGTCTAGCTAGGGTCGAAGTTAAAACAATTTCCTAGGTAGCTCAACGTACTACCTTCTGTTTTACAATCATATAACTCTCTGTTAAGCCTCCTATCCAACCTCCATCTTATCAGGTACCCGGCTTACACTTGACACTAATATTGTTAAGGGTCAAGTAAAGTATAGCTCCTCCGACCACCTTAAACATGTAAGGTTCTTTTGGTGCATCCCTGACCTCCTTACAGAACTTTGAACAGATTCTCTTCAACTGGGTTTCAATACTTTTCTGTTTGCTCGCCGTCTTTCGGCATCCATAAAATTACGCGCATGTACTCGGGAACCCGCATTAAACAAGACCGGTTAGGCCGCTTCTAACGAGACATGTCTCTATTGGCTTATCGACTGCGTACTACATAGAGGTATCTCTGACGCTCCTCTGGATCTTGAACGTAGAGAAACCTCAAACGCTTCCTGCTCTGTGTATATGTAGGTATGTAGTGTTTTATATTATCATACTAATCACCTAGCCGATTCATTCCATCAGAGCAGCCATAATAAAACCTAGAAGGCTAGTGGGACATATCTTGCGTAACTATGGTTGTCGTTTGGTTTTACTTCTTTTGGACTTGCATATAAAAAGAAATACTCCTAGACATTGCTGGTCTGTGGACTACCCCGATATATGTTAGGATGCCAATATGTGTTAGGATGAGGCGTTGGATTAATGCCATGTTGATATGATAGGTTTAATGGACTCTCAAATAAAGTCGTGCGAATAAAATACTCACACCTTGTTGCAACGAAGCTGGTTTAAAAACAGGAGAGATATAAAGGGCAAGGACAACTTCATTACCTAGGTAGTAGTTATCTACAACTGCAACTAGTTTCAAAGGGCTAACAGCAATAAGCACATCATATTCATCTCCAAGTAGTCAACCTCCACATTGCCGTTGTTTATTCAGGACATAACGACGTGACTATAACATCTCTACTTTGCCGACGCGATTCGTAGTCCACGTTTCTTGCATCGTTCTTCAAAGCTTGCAAGTCGGGCGTCATTAGGCTTATATTCGGCAGGGTGCTGTTCCTCTTCTGAGGTAGACTTCGCGGTAGACTTCTCCGGTGAAAATTCAGGGGCAAGGGGGCTGAATCTAGCTTGAACGAGCTTGACCGGGGTCGGAGACTCCATCTTAACTTTGGCTACAGTCTGGGTGCCGGCATAGGAGATTTCTTTGGCAAGAGCCTTGAGAATCTCAGATTGAACCTGCACTGCAGTCTTAGTCTTTTCCTGGTTGAACTCGCTGTTAAGCATTCCTTATGATGTTAGTAGGCATAACTAGATGGCATTTCATACACGTGTTTACACTCACTGCCAGTCATCTTTCTCACGGCTAACAAGTACTGAGAATACGGAGCAGCCGTGCCTTGGATATATCCAGCATCATAAGCGTCCTTCCACAGCCGAACCAGCGGATTACCATTGCGCACGTGGTACAGGATTGTCTGCTGAACCAACTGCATGAGAGGCTCTCGGTTGGCGTGGTTGGCGAGGTTAAGAACAGCTATAAGTGTGAGTATGGTTGAGGGAAGATTATCTAGATGTGTTGAGGGACTACTAACCAGGGCTCGGGGGGAAGAACTTGGCTAATGGTAGGTTAGTATATGATATAACAAAAGCAGTTGAGTGAAGAAGGCATACATGTATACTTGCTGCCGTCGTGGGCTGTATCTCCCTGGGAATCCATGTCTGGAATACTTGAATAGCGGTTGGTCTTTTCTAGGGTATGATTTGTTGCAATTTAGGTGTGTATGCGACCAGAAGTCGACAGGAAAGCTCTAGATAGTTGGTCCACTATAGAGAAATTGTGGCTTATGCTGTTGGCAGGAATACTCGAGCGGGGAATGGGCGGCGTGGTGGATATCAAAAGGGAAAGAGCAGAAGGCAATTGCGACGAAACAAATACCTAAGCAGCACGCTTCTTGTAGATTAGAGGTATTGTGATTATGAAGATGCGTGAAACCAAGAGGATAAGTGACGGGGTTTGCACGAAGCAATCAAAAAACATTACGCATCAAGGACAAAGAGATGTGCGAAGAAATTCGAATGCCTTCGATAAGGCAGAACATACATTAACTCACAGCATCGGGAGTATTGTCGCATGAAAGAATTAAAAAGTGTAAAGTGTAAAAAGTTTAGTAGTTTGCGGAATGATGATTAAAAATTCGTAGGCGGCAATATTTAAGGGCGGTGATAGACGAAGTGATTCCGATTGTGACTTACGGGCTAATGCTATGTTGTAACATACGGCAATACGGCAGAAGCTTAAGGCGATACATATGTTCATAAGTGCACCTGCCTTACATATCATATAGGTCAATGCCTTAGTAATGTTTCAAGTACTAAAGACAAATAACGTTACGAATAGCGCTAATTAGGAGTAACTACGACATGTACCACCCCCCGTAGGTATCAGGCTCCTTCCTCCTGTATGCTGTTGAGCTAGGATTAGATAAATATCAGATAAAGAGAGAGCATTTATCACGAGTTGCATGCATAAAGTAAGAAGTACATAAAGAGGTACAAATACATCGTGTATTCCAATACTCTGACTCTTGATATTTCTCCCGATTTTACAGATTGATTTAATAACGGAACTAATTCAGCTAAATAAATCAACTACACCGTACCTATGACCAAAGAGCAAGTAGTATCACTTAAGGCTTCTAATATTAACACGATCTACTAAAATCAGAATCACGTTGTATTATCTCCTATTCAACGGGTAGTTGAAGAGACAGGTAGATATAAAATAGGTACAATTCATGCGGAAAGGAGAACTTTATCTGTGTCTAAGAAGTTTATATTGTAGTACTTATAGAAATAATCTGTTCGCAACCTGGGATATATGTATAGTATTAGAGAACCAAATCCCCCTTAACTTATTTCAAGCAGTACTAGCTCTACTTAGACTTCGATTTTCTCTGCGTCGTTAATTTTAGTAGAATCCGTGATGGATCCAGCATCGACAGTCTTCTCATTATCAATGTAGATGTTTGCGCCAGCAGGCCCAGCGTGCTCAAAAGATCTTCCACGCTTCTCGGGACCTAGCGCAGCTGTTACTGCAATGCCGACGGCGACGATTGCGAGTGCAATTCCCATAGTTGGGCCGTACCCATCGACTAACTTTCCGCTTTTGCTGGTAACAAAATTGTTCTCGGCAATAGCATTAACTATCTGGGCTGCTGGCGAAGACACCAAGTTGCCTAACTGATACGCGAGGCCTGGAAAGGTAGATCGGTAAGCAGGCGGTGACAATTCGTTGAGGTGAATAGGGACTACGCCCCAGGCCCCTTGTACAAAGAACTGAATCGCGAATCCAGAAGCAGAAAGTCCTGATTCTTCTGAGGGTAGGATCCAGGCCGGAACAAGACAGCAGCTGATAAGCGCGGCACCAACGATGGCTCTACGACGGCCGATAAATTGAGAGAGGTAGCCGATAATTGTGCCGCCAACACAAGCCCCCGTGTTCATAAGGATGCTAGCACGCGTAGCAGCATCGTTAGGAAGCTCCTTCGACTCTAGCATGAAAGTCGTATAGCTATCCTGACTAGTATGTGCGTAGTAATTAAACCACGTCATCAAAAAAATGCAGTATACGCACATACGCCACTCCTTAGCGAGCATCGATTTGGTTTCCTTCCAGAAGTCGCCGGCTGAAATGTGATGACCGGTAGCCTTGGCCTCTATAAACTGGTTGGATTCCGGGAATAAACAGCGCAGGAGGCCAGCGCCGATAGAAAGACCAGACGCAATCCAAAAAACGGTCTTCCAGGTATCCGTGCCAGCGCCAACACCTAGACTCGCGCACGCAGCAAGAACATACCCAAGAGCGTAGCCTTGTTGCAGAATACCACTCATTAGACCACGAGATTCTGTCCTATTAGATGGCATGTTAGCATTATATACCTGGAGATGAGAAAAGTCCTATATCATACGGGCAGTTCTCAAGAGCCATGGCCACGGCGTTGCCATACACTCCCCCCATAAATAAGCCGAAAAGAGATCTCACAGCAAGGAACTGCTGAAACGTGGCGCTGTAGATAGTCGCAATTTGCAAGAGACCTAGTTAATAAAAGTGTTAGCCCCTCGGATTTGATTAAGGGGTTAGAATCTTACCGAGAAAAATCAAGTTGCCGACCATTGGCCATTTTCGACCGAACCGATCGCCGAGGAGACCAAATACGGCAGCACCGACAGATCTCAAAAGAAGTGTCAAGGTGATAGCGGTAGTGATGTCAGTCTTGCTACGCTCGTAGTAGTGCGATAACTTGACGGTTTGGATCGCCAAGGCGTGGAAGTCGAAGGCATCAGCAGTCCACGCGAATAGACCTACAAGAAAGTAGATCCAATTTCTCGCGCTTAAAAGCATCAAAAGTGAGATTGGATTTCTAAGCTTCTCAGGGGACTGCCATTCCGTGTGAGATTCGCCCAGCTCGTTCGTAACAATGACCCTTTGTTTCCATCGGAAGAGATCGCCCCAAGATTGCTTCGCCGTCGCGAATATACCTTTTGCGAGGGGATCCGCGGGCTCATTACTAGCTGCCATTTTAGACAGAATAGCACCGCTGTTTTGCTTAGCTCTTCGTAGGTTCGTAGGACTCAGACGAGGCCACTTACTCGGGCCACTGGCGTCTTCAAGAAGACATAAACTTCATAGCCTTCGAGATTGGAGCATACCTATTTAATATACCGACTATAGTCTCCAAAAGGGTTCAGATAAGAATAGTGGAGGATATGTCGGGTATCATTCTAGGTAGCATTAATAAGACCCCATTTAGTAGTTCCAACTGCGTTGTAGCGACTCTGCACAATCATGTTGCGACTCTATCCACTATATGGCCTCATTCACGCAATGCAACTTAGGCATAGTAAGCATAGGTGATTTTCATACTCCAGGTGTGCTTCACATCAATCTTATTGGCGAAGAAAAACGGTTGAGTGGTACTATCAACAAGTCCTCGCTCATTCAGAGGGAAAAGACGGGTGTGAGTTGGCATGGTGGGTAGGCTAAAGGTTCGAAGAGGTAACTCCTCCCGTATAATGAGTTTTGATCGCTTGTGTAATGATTTATAGATACTATAACTCCTGTAGCATGATGGATCCATAGTTTACATTTGGTAGCAATTCAGGTATTTATTTATCAAAGAACACCTAGGTGCGTCAGTAGACGTAGGGTTACATGCAGATAGCCTAGAGTTGTAGATATTCTACGGGAGCCATTCAAGTAATATTGAATCTCCATGGGCGCAGAAGTATCTCCGATAGCTCCACAGCACGTAGGAAATTCAGGGAACAAAAATTCTTACGGAAGTCTCGTACATAAATTACCGTAACATAGGTTGTTTATAATAATTACAATGAGCGACTGGCCCCAGTATTTGCTTTACAAAATGTTGGGAAATTCTAGAACTTGGGAGGCTTTATAGGCTAGACTATAATACAACTGTCAAATGTTGTGATATCGGGATTTATGGAACGGTGTCGTAGTGTTAACATTAAGCAAACTCAACCATAAGATTATTCTAAATACCCTATTGTATGGCTCATAAAACTCCAATAATATAAATAGTTTTATATTTCGAGGAAGGACAAGCAGGAGGTCGACAAATAGTAGGAACTAGGCAACACATAATCTTGGGTGACCGAGCCTAATGTTATATGCAAATTGCGGCAAATTTCCAGCCAGTATACAAAGTAAGGCTCGGCATTTTGGGCCTACCTTATACTATACTATTCAATACGTACCCTTATGATAATATTTTAAGGTACCGATATAATCATAGTGGCATTCGTATGCGCTAAAAAACCACACAATATACGACGGGCCCGTTCCTTTAAACAATCTCTTTGAAAGGAAGCATTGTCGATCCCGTCCATCTCATTCATACGTAGAAGTTACATGATGTTGACTATACTATGATTTATGATTATAATTCCAGGAATCCCGTAAGGGGTAGAGAACGCCTATGCTACCAAACAAGCAAGGCTTTAGGCGCATGCAGATTAAACCCATACTTTTCTTTAAGGTAACTATCCATGGCACTATACCAGATTCTAGAACGCTATTTTAATAAAAGGTAAATAAATATAAGTGATCTATTGCCGTCTAAACTCTTTATTCTCATCTCTCGGGCTCTCCCAGCGCATTCTGGACATCGTCACGACTTTCCTTTTTCTCGACCTCTGTCTCATGCACCTCCTCATCGGTCATCGTACTAGACGATTCTAATAACTGCGGCGAGAGGTCTGTACTGGGTGCTACGGACCTATCCCCTTTAGTTTGCTGCGCCTCCTCGTCGTCGGGCTTCTTGGGGCCGGTGGGTGCGAACCTCGAGCGGGCACGGATACGTTCGCCATACTTATAGAAGGCGAATGGAATCACTGCTAACAATGTCGCGACACCACCGATTAAGGATCCTCCACCTCCAACGCCGAGCGCTTCGAACATATAGTTGGTGAACAATGGCGCCGCAGCACCGCAAGCTGAGCGACAAACAGTATTTACAGCAATAGCCGACGCGGCATACATCAAGTAGGTGTCAACCAGATAATTCAAATACCCGACAAATATAAGCATGAGCGAGGTCGCCAAGAATACACCAGCTATCGTTGGGACTATCCAATGAATAGAACTGCAAATTTGGTTAGTCTTGCTCTAGTATTAATCATGTGTAGGTAGTTTGCCTTACTTAAACTCTGCGGTCCATGCGAACCAAAACATGGTGGCCGGAAAAAGAACGCCGCCAATGAGAGCTAGAGTTAACCTGTCCTCAGGTTTTAGGGGTATCCCGTTCTGCATCTTTTTAGTCTTATGCTTAGAATCGAAGAAGACGATGATAGCCCCGATGAAGGACCCGACCACGGTTCCAATCAAGGGGAGCTCGCCAACCCCAGCATTCCACCCTCGTTTCTGCTGGAAGACTATTGGGTATATGGTGAATAGCATGTAGAGCAGCATGTACACGACAGACATGTATACAGCACATAGGAAGGAGATGGGATCAAAAAGGATAATCCACGGCCTCGTGAGAGCCACGCGGTAGATCCCTAATAATGAGCGGTCGCTTTCTTCAACCGGAGCCTTGACATTTTCGTAACCCAAGATCTTAGCCTTCCTTATGCGACGAGCTCGATGGACCAATATCATAGGGCCAAAAGTCTCAGGAATGGTAAACATAGGTATCGCTGTAGCGCCGCCGAGCCATAACAAAACATAAAAACTCCATCTCCAGTTCTTCGTAAGCTCAAGAAACCCTCCGACAACTGGCCCAAGAGCTGGCCCTACCCAAACCACTATGGTAACATTAGCCGTTAGCTACGACATTTAGGAATTTTAACCGTAGCTTGAAAGCAAGAACTTCTGAATCATGTTAGAAAGGAGAAGGTATTTGAACGTTACATACTGCATGAGAAAACAGCCATCGTAAATCCGCGCTCAACAGGACCCCATAGGTCCGCAAGCACACCCGGGCTATTGCTAAGCGGAGCGCTCACGAACGTGCCTGTTAAAAATCTGCCAACGAGCAAGCTCCCGAAGTTTGGCGCGAAAGCACAGAGGAAATTGAATGCGATGTACAGCAAGAAGGTACTATAGAAAATCCATCTTCTTCCGTAGAACTATTTAAATCACTTCATTTAGCCCTCTATTCACTCTTCGGGCTAATATCTTGGGATTTCATACCTCCGATAGGGGAGCAAAGACGAGAGGACCTGCGCAATAACCTAAGAGGAAAAGGGTTATAGTGAGTCCAGCCGCTTCTTCCGAAATATTAAACTCTTCAGATATGCTCTGCAGTACATTTCGTCAGTTATGCTGATACCGTACTATAAAACTGACTTCAAGAAAGCAAGACTTACACCAAAGCAACCAGAAGGGGCCGACGATGCGAAGGTAGCATTCACAACGAGTAAAACCGAGCATATTGTCACGTACCAGCGCCTAGGGGTAGACCAGTTATGCGGGTTCTCAATATCGTCGGGTTTAAAATCGATATGCCCATCATCATTTAGGTACGGGCGTTCTTCGAATTCCAGCTCAGCAGTTTTATATGGCTTTGCCGTAGCCCGCGATAGGACACGAATAAGCCGTCCCATATTAGTTTATTCCTAATTCTACTCTTTGATATCTGAGGCGCGAAGTATGTGAATAAGACATATTGGTAGATAGTTGGAGAGGATCGAAGAGAATAATAAAGGAAAATACATCAAATTAAGCAAGCTGAAAGCTCGCGTTTAGTGTTAAAGGCGATGCTATGTACAAGACAGGTAGCGTAGCATTGAGACGAGGATGACAGTATTGCGTCAACTTTGGTAGCTACCGATGTGAGATTTCGTATTGAGTGTTATTGCCGGTGCCCATCTCCTAAGGATCGGGAATAACTCCAGATCTTCTTATCAATCAAAATTGCTAGATCAACGGGGGGTGGATGATTCCGCTCTGTTCGTGAGCCTATGATCTGCAAAATGGACCTCCTAAAATCGTGTCATTAGAGCCGCTATGATGTATTACATATACCTACAAAATATTGTTCCTCGAGCATCGGGGATAAGAGCGTATCCCGTCAGCATACATCCGTCCACTATGCCAATCTGATTCGGAAATAAGAGGTCATTGGACACCCCTCCCCCTTCAATTAGTTCTGGGTACCCTTTGGAATTTCGCATTTGTCAACAGCATAAAAACTACTCGAGTACTCATGACTCACGTCGGGGAGATTCAAATACTGCTTACAAAACACTACAAAAGTCGTTGGCTGGTTAGCTAGCTGTCGCCGAAATTTTAAACATACACGTAATATCTAAAATTGTGTATATCTTGCGTTGAAAGAAAAAGGGGGGTGATACTCGAAAGATGGATCCTCTTACTCTCGTATAATAGAATGCCTTCGAAATTTAGCGACGTCTCGCTTAGGAAATATTAGATAATGGGGTTTATTGAGACGAATATGCAAAATAATCGGTCATATGTCTATACCCACATATAACGAACTCAACACTTTTACAGGAGAGTTGCACTAGACGCCTTAATCTTCTCGGATGAAGCGGTACCCAAACCCTTCTCAGCTCCCGCATCATCCCGAGCCTGAGCCTCAATAATGGTGTCGTCTAGATCCCAGATCATATCCTTTAGTAATGTCTCCTTTGCTGGTATAGCGTAACTTAGTGCGGTGTAAAGAACGACCGAAGTTACGAATCCGAACAAGAAGTTAAGGGTATAGAGGTTAGCAACGCCGTCGTTAATATGAACAACTTGGGGACCGCTAATGCTAAGGCCTAGGCCAGGTAGAAGAGGCGCAACGGGTACGAAGAAGGCGACCGCTGCGCGCCAGTTACATCCACCAACATAGCGATAACGACCATCCGGATCGTACAGGCTCGGTATGTCAATCTGCCTCTTCTTGACAAGCCAGTAATCAGATGCCATGATGCCAGCTATCGGCCCAAGGAAGACGGCATACCCACTCATAAAGGCGAGGAAGGTTTCCGCAGAGCTCAGGATCTTCCATGGCACCAGGACCCAACCACCGACAAGCGCAGCGATAATACAGCCTCGCCTGATATTAATCCAGCGAGGTAAAAGAACGGTTAAGTCGTTGGCTGCCGAGATCGAATTCGCGGTGATGTTTGTTCCAACCTATTACACGTCACTTTATTACGAAAAGCCCCTTATGAACTATAACCTGAAGCTGTTGTAACGTACCTGTGCAATATACCACGCGAGGGCGGCAAAGAAGGCAGCACATCGTCCACCAGAGCCATAGTCGAGCCAAATAGCTATGATATCCAAGGGGTTCCAGAGGTACTCTCCGCTAAATACTTTGCTCGCGGATGTTGTTACAATACCCAGAACGCCACACAAAGTAAATATAATGGGCATCGCTGGGAGTTGGATGTATTGACCTTTAGCCGACTTTGCATAGCGAGTGAAATCAGGTATGTTTACAGCCAAGGTGCTCCATTGACCTGCCACGCTCGACATGCAAGTTAGCCATAGCCAGACATATTGTTGGTCGCTAGCTGTCGCTCGCAAGGCAAAGATGTCACCACCCCCTCCAGCCCTCTTAATACACCATCCCATCGTTGCAATAGCAGCTACCGGGGCAGCGAATAGTTTGACCCAGAACAGAGGACGTAGCTTAGTGGGGTGGATAAGGAGTAGCGGTAGTTGAATTATCCAGAAGAGGAAGTAAGAAAGCATCCCTTGCGTCGTGATGCCGGCAGACTGGGATAATTGGTTCGGAATGTCGTTGTACGACGGCGCCCAGGCACGCAGCATGATCGTGATGCATTGAGCTCCGTTTGCGCCCTAAATGTTCACGTTAACCTATGATGCATTCCAGTCGAGAAACATCCTCTCTAGCTTATTTACCTGTATACCCAACCAGAACATAGCTAGAATAGCCCGACTAACGATGCAGAAGTATCTTAGGTAGTAACCGAAGCTACTAGTCGCAATCACAGAGAAAGGCACGTGAAGTTTAGCGCCAATGGCACCGTTAAGCACAAGAGGCACGGCGACGCAGAAGGTTCCTACTATCATGATGGGAATAGCTTCACGCCAACTTAGACCAACCGCGAGAATTGCAGAGGCCGTCTGCCATGTAGCCAAATTAATCGTGTCGGTAGCCCAGTAGGCCAAAATTGTCCACACATTCCACGTCTGGTCCTCGATGGGCGTCGGGTCTAATCAGCCCGCGTTAGTATTTAACACGGATTATTCCGGACAGACAACTCTACCCATATCTCGATTCGTCCATATGTGCGATGGGGCCAGCGCTCCAGTCTGCTTAGGAAGTTCCCAAGAGTGGAGGGAGGTAAACCTCCTCTTGAGTTTAGCAGCTGACAGCTTCCTTGAGAGAATAGCCATATTGCCAGACTTTAATGTTTTCAAGATGGCAATCGGCTCTTGAAGCAGAAGACGCAAACCAGCAGCTCCGTCGAAAGTAAACTTATTTTAGGTAACTAACTGCACGTGAATTACTCGAGGTAACCATATCACACCGTAGATATATATATAGGTATATATACCTAGAGTATTATGGTAATACGGAATAATGTCAGATAAGAAAGCTCCAAGATGCAAGATAGCTAGCTTCCCGGTCATCCTGGAAAGCTATCCTGGAATATTATCCCTGAATCCAATGAGGAACGAGTTCCTTATCAACCTCTCCCGATTCACGTATCTGGGCCATGGACATTGTGCAAGCCAAAAAAGCAGTTAGTTTACTCAGGTACAGCTTGACCATCCATCCTTAGTAACTATTATGGTAACTAACTACTAAAGACTCTATACTTTCGAAAAGGCCACCGGAATCTTTTCCATATATTTTCGTAGTTATATATATTTTCATATTTTACCCGCGTGAGATTGACAGATAAGTATTGCATTCTTCAAGTTCGACCTCCTAACCTACTTAGACATGAGTGTAACGCAAAGGCGTAACACGGGACGGAGTTGCGCGTTTGTGTATCTAGATATGTATCATTTAATAGCTGTGGTACTAACGTGGATCATATGTAGATCCGTGGAATGTCTCGGAAGAATGCCGCGGCAAGATAACAGGGATTAAATCATAGGTGGCCCGTGTCACAAACAAGACCTAGGTATGTATCTCCTAACAGGTAGTTAATCTTTGTTGGTGTACAGTTTTACCAGATCGAAAATAAAACCTATCATCTCATTATCTTCACCCACGACGTTTGACTATTAACACTGTTTCTAGTTGTCGATGCCACCTAGTACAACATATCTAATTCCTTAGATACCTATCTAAGATATCATATAGAAGACCTTCATCGTCGTGTTAGACCTTCTAGGCCATCCTGCTTCTCACAGAATATGTTGATAGCTTGGATAATCTTGACTTCACCCTTACCCTCATGGCTCCGAGTAAAAGCTAAGCGCCAAGCACTCTCGTCCTCTACTATATCGTTATAATCGCCCGCCTCTTCCTCTGCTCTACCCTTAAAAACACTCCCAGTTTCACCTTTCCACGGGTTAGCCGGTGTCTCCGCCAACTTAGTCAACAGATGCGGCGCGACGGTGATATGGTGAGCACCCGCAAGCTTCATGACTTCTTGGATAGATGTCAAACTAGCGGGTAGAACCTGGGTCTTGCTCCCGATCTTCTCGTAGTATCGCTGAGCAGCGCCGCAGAAGTCAAATGCTTTATGCTGGTCGACGTAACTAGATATCGCGCGTAGGTCAGCTTTTACACTCACTCGGTACCCAATGGCCAGGTAATATATACTTCTCGTCAAAATGCACTCGCAGCTCGTTGATGTACGGTGCGATGTAGGTACAACCCACATGAGCTGCTAGAGCAGCCTGTTCAAGACAAAACATGGTTGTTGCTAATGTAGAAATGCCTTGGTTTTCCAATTCGCGACATGCTTGTAACCCTTCCCAAGTGGATGGTATCTTAATGCAAACCCTTTTGGCGTCGTACGATGGGTCCAGATCTTTAAATATCGCCACGATGCCTGATATGATAGTTTCCATTAGCGATTCGACGGCCACAGTTCAACATCACCTCCACCACATTAAGGACGATCACACACGCTTCGCATTCTCAATTGTCTTCTGCTTATTATAAGAGTACTTCGGATTTGTCTGTATATGAGAGTATCCCTTCAAGTAGGGTACTATTCTCAAAGCCAGTTTCACCATCATAGTCTCTACCGCTAGCTCTGATACACCCACGTCCGGGTATAACGAACGTTTCGCTGACGCATAGTCGATGGCATCTTGAATCAGCTCGGCGTGTAGAGGCTTTCCGCCTTCATTAAGACGTATCAACTCGTGGTATGCGATTGCCTTGTATACTTTTAGCCCCTTGCGTCTCGTAAGGAGGTTGATCTTAAGCTGGCTTACCTGGTTTGACGTACAGTCCACGAACGGACCAAGTTGCCTTGGCACTATGTTGGTGAGCTTCCAGCTGCCTTCTCATACAATTCACCCCTAGCTGTCGGTTGATCACTCACCTTCGATATCAAAAGTATCGCAATCCACCGCACTATACGATCGCAATACATCGAGCAAGCTCTCCGGTGATCCCATCTTTCACTCTGTTTAGCGACAGTCAACAGCAGCAGTTATTAATATCAGTTTCAACCGACTGATGCTTAGAGTATAAAGGAATAATGATTAGGAAGCACGATCACCCCGCTACATACTTGGCTATTGAATGTTTTAGTACTGCCCATCCTCGGCTCAAATACTCCAGAATAAGTTTTATGCTTGCATATACGGACCAGCGATCTCGGACGAGGTGGGGGAAACTACTTTCTATACGAAAAACATATCATTTGCTAATATCAGACCATTCAAATCGTGGAGGTATGTCTAGTGCGAATACACGACCAGCTGGTAGTCTCAAGATGGGACTTGATAGGATATAATTATACTTAAAGGGGTCAGTTTATAGGTCATGAGCTCTTAACACCCTCGTCATAATTATTCCTATTGCCAACAAGCTCACTTATAACCAGGTGAAAGCTCGGTTATATTAACCCCGGATTAGCTCGTTTAGACCCCTCGGCCGACATCCGCCTGTCGATCTAACGACGCCGAGCCTGACGCTATTTACCAAAGCGTGACAACGAATATAATTTCAATCTAGATGTTTAGGACGAGAAGGAATAAATCAAGGACTACACTAAAAATAGGGAATCGTGTAATGCGATCAAATGCGACCTACTTCCTTTGTATGCAGTTTAACTATTATTCCGCGGCACGTAAATGCGTAGAGCACAGCGGACTCGAGTATTCAACTAATGGACAGTTCCAAAAGTACCTAGAAGAGTCTTTGAACGACATAAGGTATATAGAGCTAGCATAACTTATTACCGAGTCCAGCTATTTCACATTCGACCAAGTGACTTTACTTTAAGGGCGTCATATAAGGAGGTAGGTAGGTAGATTTGCATCCAAATTTAGGTCATAGAATTACAAAGTTGTGTCGACAACATTCACTCGTGGCCAAAGTAATGTCCTGAAATTTATTCATGTACAGTGTTCTAAAAGTCCTGGCATTGACCCTTCTATAGCCCTTTTGCTAAGATATCTCTAGGTATCGACGCATCCGGAAATGGTTCCTGATTTTTTTTTCGTACTATCAAATATGAAAGAATCTTGAATGTATACCAACCGAATAAGGCTAAAACATGGTCTACACATCTTTTGTCTTCTCCTTAAGTCAATAGGAGGAGTGGGTTCGATGGCCGAAAAGAGGTGGAATGCAATGCGTTCGTCTGCGAAATTCTTTTCTTCTCGATGCATCGAAAAGCAGGAATGCTAGTTCAGTTCTCACATAACTAAAATAGGATGCTTGGTGAGGATTTACATGGCTAAGAGAACCATCTTTGTCCTTTCAAGATAGCAATTCAATCATTTCCTCCTTCTCTCGTTACTTAACTTTTCTAATACACACTAAGACATGCTTTTATACCACATCGCGATACGTCGAGCTATACTAGATGTCGTGAGAATAATCTTGCAGTCAGTATATAACTACTATTTGAACGGGCAACGAGCCCCCTTCTCCTCTTTTTTTTAGTAAAGTGCGATCGTAGGTGTTGTCGCCATGCAGAGTTACACAACCACCACCGTATATCAGCAACAATCTCAAGAACCACTCCAGTCTCCAGTTCCGCAGACAGTACCTCAGACAGAACCTCAGGCAGTACCTCAGACGGCACCTCGGCCAAGGGACTATTTTCAACGCACTCCGCCAGTCTTTCAGTCGAGCGGCTTGGCAGCTCGGGTACCCTTCGAACTTCGAGCAAATCCTCTCATCGATAGGAACCACCAGGATTTTATGAGGATAGAACGATACTTCTTTACGTTGCTCCGGAATACTAACCTTACTCTTGAGGAGATAATCGAAAATACATTCGAGCCTCACGAGATTAGCATCCTCGAACCAGCCAGTCATCCGCCGGAACTGGTTAAGCTACAGAAAGCAAACTCCATTCGTTATCAACAGATACTAGACACACGCTTCCAGGGCAACACCCCTACACTTCAACTCAAGTTAACTTTTCTCTATTTCGGGTTACCAATTGCTCCGATGAAGCTTGGGTTGTCTCAAACGATGGTGATTACAGACCTAGACTTTTTAGAGGACAAGATCCAGATCGCGACCAACCCTCTCGAGTTCTTAAATGAGTACGGTGAGAGGGCGTACGGCGACCCCCACAAGCGTGTTCCTGATCGTCATTTTCTTCAGCTTCCGCAAGCTCAGGAGTTTACGTCTTTACGTCTCCGTCCTCCGCCATATCAGGACGATCAGGCTTTGAGACTACGCGGCGGCGCGTTGCCCTCGAAAATGGAATGGGAACCGGAGGGTGATGGCACTTATGATCCAGCCACTAGTTCCGTAAGGCTTTTTGGATATCAAGGGTCGATTCAAGTCGAGCTTTACTCATCGGCCTACGATAGTTTCGTCGAGGCCGTAGACCAGCTCCTAGGATTGAGATACAAATACAACTATTCCATAAGACTTCAGATATGGGACCAAATTAACTCTGGAACTGAGCCTGTCGCACAAGCAACAGGCATGATCTATCAGAAAAACAAGAGACCTGACGGCGACGATGATATATTTTCATTAGTTGAGAAATTATTCAGCCAAGGCAGTAAGGATGAGCGATACTGTGGTTTTGTATCCTTCGACAAGGAGGAATCTCCCGAATCCTACCAGCCATCCAGCGGAGCCGATCGATACATTATTCGTGTGTGGGATGATGATAAAAAAAATATGGCATATATGAAAGTTCCAGAGTCTCTAGTATCAACCCATAAACCAAACCAATTCCGTTATGAATACTTGCGTGCCATGCGGGTACTCTTCCGGCAATCTCCTCATGCGTATTTCAGGTTCTCAACGAGCGGTCAGGAATTAACGTACGGACTGCTCGACCCATCTCCTGTAGTCTGGGATCAAATTATCCAAGATCATATAAAGGATGACGGATTACCTCTTCTAGGTTTTACAGGAATTGACATACCAGAAGATGTCGTGCCGGTTTTCATACCGGGGTTCCACTCCTACGATACCGACTTCTCGAGCGGATTACCGGTAACTTGTTTAAGCAGAGACGATCTTAAACTAGAAGGAGGGGATAGCGACAAAGATGGGCTATCGAAGCTGATTAGTGCGGTTAACGCCGCGAACCCTTTCGCGATCAGCCACAATAAAAAGATCGGTATCGAAGTCTGGATTCCGGGAGATGAATTCTTAAACTGCTCGATTTCCGGCCGGTTCATCAATATGGTGAAAACCGAGATCAACGAGCAGACGATATATGACTGGAAGGCTGCCGTTCGCATATATCAAGGGCCAAGAATCCATGCCAAACCTGGAAAGATAAGCATCGTAGCTCGACCCGTGTTCAGCACTTACACAATTAGTGCCAAGAACGATCCTAACCGGAATTTCTCAGTCGACCTGAATGATCTAAGACTATCAGAGTTTAAGGAAGAGGTCAAGTCTAAGCTATTCGCAAGATATCAACCAACGTCGAAAAATCTAGTTCTACATCTAGTGCAGTCAACTTGGTCAACTAACAAGATCGACTTCGCCGTCAATACGAATACCGATGAGGACGAGTGGAGATGGATCGTGAGACATATCACCGAACCGAACATAACCATATCCCTTGAGTATTGGGTCAGCGACTGGGGTGAGTTTCCAATAGGTCATTTTCGAGGATAACAATAGCTAACATTATAAATTTGAAGCCGTGGAAAAGGGATCTACATGGGGACCACGCTACGATACTATAGAGCCGTTCACGCTGACATCTCAATTCGATTCGATGAACAAGTATTTTACACCGTATGACCCTCCAGTACGGAAGTTGTTTAGAGAATCAAGGAACAATTTAGATGGTGCGGTAAGGTCACAGAGGCTGAGAGAAAGGCTGTTTTGGGATAGCCCAAGCATGTTCGCCAGTCCGACTCAGCCCGCATTACCGCTTCAGGGTCCGCCTATCGAGACTATCATCAGGACGGGGCCCAACGTGCCGGCATTTACCACCGCGATGCGGACTCCTAGTGAAATGGCCCGACTCGAAAGAGAAGTCCATACGCTACGGGGAAATCTTCTCGACAGAGTTAGGGAATGCCCTTATAATGGCTGTAGGCAGGTTTTCCGCTTTCAAGATGGCAGCGAGCTCGATCGACACTTGCGAGAAGACCACACCACTCTCCAATGTTTCCTATGCGACAAAGAAAAACACCTACTCCGGTTCTATGATACTCAAAGTATAAGGCAGCACTTTCTTGACAAACACTACAATAACATTAAGGAGGAGCTTCTCGGGATCCATGGGAACCAGGAGTACCGTAGAGGGGATCCCAGATATTGCAACCGATGCGGGCGTGATCAGTCCATCTTGAACAACCCAGCCGATCGAGCATACCATGATAGTGTATGTAGGGTTGGCCCGCGCAGTCGTGCGGTATTCTGCGGGTTCTGTGGACGTACCAAAGAAAACGCGTCGGAAACATGCGAATGCGGCAAATTCATGGACGAGGAGTCGACGGAGGACTATATGATAAACTGTGTAACCTGTGGTATCGAATACGATTCAATCATGAGTCGGTCTTACCGCGAACAACACCGTTCTCACTGTAAGCTACCTGGTGGCAGACCCAACGATAGCTGTCTTGGTTGTGGTATAAGTCTCGCCGACAAGAGTGAGGGTGAAAAGATGTCTCACATGTCTTTGTGCATCAAATCATCACCGCAGCACAACACATTTACTGATCCCTCCGATAATAAAACGTTTCCAAACGTTTCCAAACTTCCTGACCCCACCGATACTTTCAAACCTCCTCTTAATAACACTGATGTCGTTCCTCCTCCCAAGTTTGAGATGAAGAAGCCTATTCTGAGCAAACCAGAATGGGTTAAACAACCCGCCCCCCAGCACCAGGATCCTGTTGACCCTATTGACCCCGTTGATCCAGTTGATCCAGATGATCCAGTTGATCCAGTTGATCCTGTTGATCCTACGCCAGCTGAAATTATAGATCTTCTCGATAGCATAGGTATAGAGGATCTTCTCAATACCCTAGGTCAAGACGAGTCTCCTATTGAGCCGCCATCATCATGGAGAGAAGCAACAACATCGGATCCACTCCCATATCGCCGAGGCCATTCTCCTCCATGGGATGAATTTCTCGAACCGCAGTCGAAACCCCGGTTATTCTTTCCGCAACCCGACTGGAGATGTTCCCGATGCTTCAGGGCTGCAGGAAAAAGCATAGATAATGCAGAGGTAAGTACACGCACCGACGTGCTTAAGGTTGGCGAGACATAAGCTCACACACTGAAATCACGATAGATGCACATGAACGAGAATGGGTCTTGTAGAATCCGTCGCTCCTTGGGCACGGCGAGGTACGGCCACATGCCTAACCGTAGTGGATGGATTGTCCCCGAAGAGAAATTTGACTTCAAGTCGGCGTACTACAAGTTTATCATCGAATATCCGGCATATAAACACACCATGTTCCCGGTGCGCGAAGAGAGCATCAAGTCGGTCTGGGAAGACCCTTACACTTTGGAAAAAGCGATCGGTTCCATCGAAGACGACCCGAACTACAGAGGGCCGAAGTATTTAGAGACTCGGAGCGATAAGCTACCATGGCCGCCGTATAAGGGCTGGACAATACCGCTAAACCGAGAGGAACTGGAACCAGATTCACCCAACGTTAAGAGCTCCGTACCCGAATATATAAAGGTCTTAGAGGGGGTAAGCAAAGACGATAGTGAGCTTAACGAAGAGCCTGATGAAGAAGAAGAAAAACTAGATGGTAACTCTGAGGCCACGATCCCACCCGAGGACAACATCCTGATATCGACAGAAGAAGATAGCAGCAGCCCGGCAACCTCTCCAACCGAATCGGAGGAATCAGATCAATCAGAGTTAGACGAGGAGTACGATCCGACCAAGCAACCGGCCGAGACAGGAGACGAACTCGAAGAAGAATATTCGGAGAGAAGCGCCGTGGAAGACCCTATTCAAGAATTAGATATAGCTGACGCCGATAAGTCTAAAAAGCGTACCACGCCGATAAAACCATCTTATGATGCTGAGGACCGTAGCTCGTGGCCGTCTGTTAAAAAGCGTGTCGGGCCATATCGTTCCAAGGTTAGGCCTAAACCTGTTCCTATTACCTTTGACCCTCCTTCGCCCCATGGGATTGACTACGTCCCATGGACCACCCCGCAACCGATCGAATCTCCTCAGCCGGAAGATAAACGTATTCAGATACCCGAATGGGATCCCGTCATCTCGGTCCCTCCCATCTGGGACGAGATGAGCGAGATTGGTCAAAAGCTTGGACGGGGTTCCCAGCCGCCGCTTATGAAACAATTTGCACCTATAGTGCCATCTTTCAAGCGATCTACATCTGGACCACCTTCAGCCAGGCCCTAGACTCGGGGAAAAGATTCCTTTGGCAAGAGAAGGAATTAAAGAGGTAGCTTGTCATCTATCATCTAGCCGGAGGGGGCCAATATAATTGAGCTGGAGCTATGTGTGTGTCGATTAGAGAGGATGAGATGTATAAGAATAGAAGCGCATTCGATCTTTATGGCTTGGATTTACAACTTGGATTTTCTTTTGTATTTGAGAAAGAAGTTTAGCCCGATCTAGAGTAGCTACTTAACTAACCTTCTACTCAGTTTATAGTTGGCCCTCCTATAACAAATGTGTTGATGAATAGTATTCTGATTTACAGGTAATATTTGCGTAGTGTCTCCGTGTGATATATTCATTCAGTATCCTCCATGTTAGACTCTATCAAACAGGATGCTTAAACTCGATTTTTCATGATGCCAAGTAACTCATATTGTGCTGTTCACTATTAATTCGATATCTACCTGTAACTTCTTAATTCATATATCAAATCGTCCCTACAGGATAAATGCTATTCATTTCGAAAGGACATAGATCTACAAGCTTTGCCAGAGCGACGAGAATGACGACACTACTGCAACATCAAGCAACGCATTTAACTCAGCAAATCCTTGCGGTTGCATTTTAGCACGTTGGTTCTTGGGTAAAATAGTAAAACAAGACACCTCTCCTTTCAATTCAACACGCCACGATATCAACGTTATTGGTCTATATGACCCCAACCTGATCCCCGATGCCCAACCCTTAAATTGGTATCATGTTCTGAAAAAGAGGAAACGAGAATGCATTCGCGTAGCCTAGGGCATTTCCTACTGGTCCTAAAAAAATAGACAAAGTAGAATAGAACGATGACTTCCGACTTCTGACTCCCAAGTTATGTAAAATGTAGCTAATGGTGGACATGCCTCATTCCCAACTAAGAGGCGTTTATGCACAAGTCCCTTCTACCGTAGCTAAGATTGATTATGATGATGCGGCGGTGGACACCGTCGCGCTAAGAGACGTACGTTATTAACGAGGCCGTCGACCAGATCTTCGTATCTATTCGGTTTCCTTTGCATGAGCATACGTCCATGCTCGATTAGATGACGCGCCTCCAATTCCACCTCGAGCTCGTGCTCCTTTGAAGCACCAGCAGGCACTTGGCAGGGTTGGCTACCCGAGGTCGCAGGTCCCTGCTTCACCTGCGTTAAATCGACCTGGTAGAAGCCGTGCTTATAACTGAGCCGATCCTTAATACGGTCCGGGGGTCGCTCCTTGTTGGGGTTCTGACCGCGTTCGATCTCTTCGACCGGACCATCCCAATCCCATTCTAGGTTGATACTTATGCGGCAGTCTAGGGGTAAGTGAGGGAAATGAATGTTTAAATCGGCAATTCGGGCCTTGACGATCTTGGCTAAAATATTATTGGCATTTTGTTCGTGGGTGGTGACGCGAGCTTTTATAGGCGCGCCTTGCTGCAGCAGGCCAGAAATGCAGGCTGGTACACGTTGACGCATATGGGGCGCGAGTTCGTAAAATCGATCAACCTCTCGGCGATGTACGTAGTGTACTTGCACGCGAGAGGCTGCAGCATGGCTGCGAGGGAAGGAGGCCTTCACCTGCTCGTTTAAGAATTCGTTGAGGTCGCGATGCTGATTCTATTGGAGGAGTTAATTAACAAACCAACAAGATTATACGAGCAGAAAAGGAACTTACCTCGGTCATGGAGCTGCGAAATGCAACCCTAGTGCTATCTAGCACACACTCGCCGGCCCTTATTCCAGGAAAGTAGATGCGGTCGTTGGTCATCTTGTCGATGATAGTACCGAGCTTAGCTTCGATCTCGAATACCGCGCCCCGGCTATGGATTTCTTCGAGATGAGGGAATTGAAGCACGTTGATGCCTAGAAAGTCAGCGACCTCGCGACATACAATATTCTTTGGTGTCTCGTTCCCAATGCTAGGCTCCCACGGGAACGGTTGGCCATTGAATGTAGAGGGGTCCTTAGCAACCGCAGGAGTCGGTTCTTCTGCTTTAACCCCAGGTACAGATCGTACTGTTTCGGGTGAGGCGTGGCGAGAAATATGATCAGACTTCACATGTCCGCCGACATCGTGCTGATTGTTTCCGTTGGCTGGACCGGGCGCGTTGGTCTGTTGGCGAATGTAATGTTTCAGAGCAAAATTGCGACTGGTTACTTTGGGTTGATCACGGTCTCTACCATTTTGCGCCCAGATCGGCGGCCTGTCGTGTAGGACACGTTTTCGACGCGGTGTCATCAGCGGTACTGATGACTGCTGCACTACAGCAGCTAGCGAGGCAGCACGGTTACCATTTAGCTGTGGAGGCGGCGGAGCCTTCCGGCCATTCTCAAGCTCATCGGGTCCGAGATCTCTATGCTCTAATTTCCGCTTCGCAGGAGTGCCGACGTGTTGGGGTTCCATGATGTTATTAACAATAGGAGCTTGTGGAGGACGTTGGGGATTGTAAGGATTTACGTCGCTGCTAGTAGAGGAAGGGCGATGGCCACCGTTGCTGGGTAGACTAGGAACACGTGTTTTAGGTGAGACACTGACGCTTCTATCACGTTCACTCCGAGACTGTGACCCGCGGTGTTCGGCAACAACGTCGTATGTGCTGTGACTACTGCCACTTGACATTCGCTGGATAGGAGCCGGAGGAGGCGGTTTAGGTGACGTCTGCACCGGCTGAGGAGGGTAGGCAGCAGAAACGGTAGAGGCCCTTTTTTGATACGGACTGGGAGGCTGCTTATAACTTACAGCAGGCGATAGTCGAGGAGGCAATGGTTGTCCTAAAGGTGTTAGAGGTTGAGATGATTGGCGTTGATGTTGAATTTGTTGTTGCTGTTGTTGCTGCTGTTGTTGTTGATCAATGA
Organism: Daldinia childiae; assembly: GCF_008694065.1. Lineage (NCBI taxonomy): Eukaryota > Fungi > Ascomycota > Sordariomycetes > Xylariales > Hypoxylaceae > Daldinia > Daldinia childiae. The sequence goes on from NW_022984660.1 coordinate 120,878, forward strand.
GAAGAGGATGAGGATGTATAGTCGCAACAGGACTGCCTTGAATATAAGGGGGCCCATATGGAGCCGATTGGCTATGCGCAGACGTGGGCGTAGGAGTGGATTGGATCGAATGAGATCTTTGATGTAAATATTGAGAACTACCACCGGGCGTACCTACAGGAGGTGTTTGTGGCAGTGGTTGCGCTTGTTGCTGGCTGTGCGCGTAAGAAATGGAACCGTGTTGTGGTTGGGGATTATTGTAACTATCACGAGAATAAGCACCCACAGGTGCACTCGGACCAACACCCGGACCAGCGCTAGCACTCGGTGGGCCGTATTGGTGTCTTTGCACAGGGCTCACGGGTGGCTGCTGCGTTGGAGGAAACGGATAGCCTCCGCTTACTGCACTAACAGACGAGGTAGGTGTTCGTCGATAGGGTGACGGTGCTGATATTGAAGCGCTTCCTGGTGATCGTAAATCGTGAGAGCCCGGTGGCTGGAGCGGAGGAACAGGTGGCCTACCAGCAAACGCGTTCGTCGGGGGGTTATATGAGGTTGGTGATTGGTACGGGCCAGCAGAACTCGGAGTACGACTTGGAAGATGAGCAGGACCGGGAGGAGGATATTCGTGTGGATGTTGGCCTGGTGAGGCACGAGTCGAGTGGCCGTAGTCTCTAAATGACTGAGGGTGTGGACTAGCTTGAGCTGGTGTTGAAGGCGCGACTGAGTTCGAATTCGAGTTCGAGATCGGGTTCGGAGTCGATATAACAGATGGTGATGTCTGTAAAGATGGTTGTTGAGGTTGCTGTTTTTTTAATGCGCCTCCGTCTGGTCCATTTAGTACATCGCGTAGATCCATCTTCGCGATATTGACTGTTTGCTCTCTTGATGATAATCTTCCTTGTTGGTTTTTCGGTTTCGTCTCTTCTTCTCTTCGTCGCACACTTTTTTTCTTTTCCTTTTTTTCCTACACTGAACGATCGAGTTCGCAACACATATACATGTACGGAATACACTTATACCACTTACACACGCATGCAACCGATAATATGTGCGCGCGCTATCTAGGCTTCTTCTCTCTCTTATCTCCCTTCTAACTCTTTAACTCTCTTCTTCTCTGTCGCGCGCGCGCACACAATTACTCTTCGCTCGTACTCAAGCCGACGTGCTCTTGCGTTATCGATACATTCAGGTGACGATATTCGGTTATTTTCAGACGAGGCAATCAATGCGACGGATTGTCGATGATGGCCTGGTATATGTTATGTAGCATGTAAAAAGTCGGTGGATGGTGCAAACGGAGGAGATGTCGGTTTGTCGGTTTGTCGGTTTATCGGGTTGGGTTGGATGTCCGCGCTTTAGAGCCAATATCGCGAAAGAAAAAAAAAATATTAATTTTGCATTTCCACCCTCTAAATCGGATCTACCCCCTCTAGATGATAACAATTCCCCTACGTTGCTATAGCGGTGTAAATAGATCAATAAATATTATAAAAATTATGCGCAATAATCAACGACGGTGATAGAATTGACTGATGGGTATTATTCCTTATTCCTAGTTGTACAGAATTGGTCGAATTATAACAAAGATTAGTTCCAGGGATGAATGCGAAAGCGTGCGTGACATGATGAATCGATCAATCAGTAGAGCTTTGATTTTATAAGGTATTTTTACCTATTCTCCTATCCTTGCATTAGGTATCTAAAGTATAAGTACTTAGAATGATGCATTATAAGTAGTGTATATCTAAGTACCTAGTACTAATAAAATCCAACATAAAATATAAAATAATTCCATAAGACAGGAAAGTTTTAAATAAAGCTTCTTAGATATGCCATGTTACTAACGGTACAGGCTATTTCTATAACGATAAGAGAAAGGAGAGTCGAATCTATCGAGTCTCGAGTACCTACCTTTAGGTATATAAACTCTTAACTGACAAGTTCTTTCAATAGCATTTGATCGAATTGGATAGTCAAATCTGATTGGCTATTTCATGTATGTAGCACTTGCGGCTTATCTCCTGGGGCTGGTACACTGTAATATTATGTAATTTTCAGGTTGCCAAGGCAAGCAGGCAGAGCTGCGCCTGACGTGGACCTGCTTTTATCCAAGCTTTGCATCTGTTATCTACATCAAAAATACATTTGAAATAACTTCACAATTTAACTTCTACTTAAATAAATACACCACATAAAAATAGATACATCATCACACCTGTCGCATTGCACAACACGGCGGACGTAATCGTCGGTACAATCCCGTAATCGGCTCAGTTCCGTTCCGTATATTCTCTTCTTTTCTCCCATTTCCCAACCGCCGAAAACAGTCGTCCAGTAAACGTCTCTCATACCTCATCACTTATTCACAACCGATTTCAAGATGCCTGGTTTGGTCACGGCTACTGGCGTGCTTGCGTTCCTAGCCGACGAGGAGCCCGAGCTTAAGGTATTCGCGCTGCAGACCCTCAATGACGATATAGACACTGTTTGGTTCGAGGTCGCCAGCGCTCTAGGCCAAATGTAAGCAAACTTTTGCATATCATCCGATATCTATCTTCGTATAATGAGATTCTAACCATCGGTGATCTTAGCGAAGCTCTCTATGAAGATGAATCCTTTCCCGAACGCAAGTTGGCCGCCCTCGTTCTCGCCAAAGTCTACTACCACCTTCAAGCCTACGATGAGAGCATGTTTTTCGCCCTAGCCGCTGGTGAGCTATTCAAACTCGACAATCCCGGAGAGTTTGAGGAAACCATCATCTCCAAATGCGTTGACCATTACATTGCTACTAAGAATGAGAATCACACCGTCGTCAGTAAGAAGGATGGGGACGCTTCTCTGCCTGCCCTCGCTACAGCTTTTTCGAGTACTACCACCGACGGCAATGCCTCCGCCCTCATCTCGCCCACGACTCCCTTCTCCCAGTCCACCCTGCCGTCTAAGTCTCTTCTATCTCGCGCTTCCACCGACAATGCAATTCTCGAACCTTCCTTCGAACCCCAGAAAAAGCAGCACCGGTCGTCCTCTATCGCTTTGACCCACAACGAACTTGACACCCGGCGTGCCATCGACAGCGTTATAGAGCGATTGTTCGAGAGCTGCTTGAGGGAGAGGCGTTACCAGCAAGTGGTAGGTATCGCTGTCGAAGCGAAGCGACTCGATGTGGTCAGCAAGGTTATCCAACGCGCAGACGATGATTATAAGCGTAACAAGGGCAAATCCGCGCAGGAAGATGCCATGGGCCCTGCCGAGGAGCTCCTCGATTACTGCTTAAATATATGCATGGACGTTGTGCAGGAGCGAGCTTTTCGGGATGACATCTTGCAGCTTATCCTTGGCATTCTCACTAGCGGCCGGGCTAAAGATCCTGACTACTTCTCCATCGCCAAGTGTATTGTCTATCTTAACAAGGACGAGCAGGCCCGCACAGTCATACAACATCTCATCAAAAGTGAGACCGTCGAGGCTATCGCCATAGCTTACCAATTTGCTTTCGACCTCTACGACAACGGCACGCAGGAGTTTCTGGGCAAGGTCATCTCTGGCTTACCCAAGGGCGAGCCACCTGCCGAGAAGAAAGAGGACGAGCCCACCGGTGAATCCGAGAGAGAACCTTTACTTGGAGATTCCGATGCTGGAGAAGTCGATGAGAAGAAAGCCGCGATCTATAAAAATATTCGCTCCATTCTCGACGGCACCAAAACCATCAAGCTCAACCTTGAGTTCCTCTACCGCAACAACCGTACCGACCTAAGTATTCTCAACAAGGTTCGGGATAGTCTTGAGGGACGGCATTCCATCTTCCACACAGCTGTCACTTTCTGCAATGCCTTTATGAACCAAGGCACGACCAACGACAAGTTCTTCCGAGATAACTTAGAGTGGCTAGGCAAGGCCGTGAACTGGTCCAAGTTCACTGCCACTGCGGCTTTAGGTGTTATCCACCGCGGGAACCTCTCCCAATCTAGGAAGCTCCTAGAGCCTTATCTCCCCCGAGGTGCCGGTGGTATTAGTGGCGGCTCTCCCTATTCGCAGGGTGGGGCCCTCTATGCGTATGGTTTGATCCACGCGAATCACGGCGCTGACGCCTTGGACTACCTTAAGACCCAGTTTGTTGCTGCCGAGGAAGAGGTCATCCAGCATGGTGGCGCCCTAGGCCTTGGTCTCGCTGGTATGGCTAGCGGAAACGAGGAGATCTTCGAGAATCTGAAGGCTGTTCTTTACGCCGACTCTGCTCTGAATGGTGAGGCTGTCGGTCTTGCGATGGGTCTGATCATGTTAGGTACCGGAAACGTGAAGGCTCTGGAAGATATGGTTGCCTACGCGCACGAAACATCCCACGAGAAGAGTGTGCGAGGTTTGGCTCTGGGTATGGCCTTGATCATGTATGGCCAGCAGGAAGGTGCGGACGTCATGATTGAAGGTCTTCTGATGGATCCGGATCCATCGTTGCGATACGGTGGTATTATGACTGTGGCAATGGCTTACTGCGGCACTGGCAGCAACAAGGCGATTCGAAAGTTGCTGCACGTTGCCGTCAGTGATGTGAACGACGATGTTCGGCGAATTGCAGTCATGAGCTTGGGTTTCATCCTGTTTCGCAAGCCTGGAAGCGTGCCTCGCATGGTCGAACTCCTCTCCGAATCATATAATCCCCATGTGCGTTATGGCTCTGCCATGGCACTCGGTATTTCATGCGCGGGAACGGGACTAGACGAGGCTATCGACCTTCTAGAGCCTATGATGAAAGATCCTACCGACTTTGTCAGGCAAGGTGCTTTGATTGCGTTGGCCATGATCATGATTCAGCAAAACGAAGTGATGAACCCCAAGGTTGCGTCGATCCGCAAGACACTGAAGAAGGTTGTCGGCGACCGGCACGAGGACGCAATGACCAAATTTGGTGCCGCCCTCGCTCTAGGTATTATCGATGCCGGTGGACGTAATTGCACAATCGGCCTGCAGACCCAGACGGGCAATCTGAACATGGCTGGTATCGTCGGTATGGCCGTGTTCACGCAGTACTGGTACTGGTTCCCCTTCACTCATTTCCTATCTCTGGCCTTCAGTCCAACCTCTATCATCGCTCTTGATCACGAGTTGGATATCATCGACGTCAAGTTTCACTGCGCTACCAAACCAAGCCTGTTCGACTACCCACCGGAGCAGGAGGTCAAGGCGGAAGAGGGACCGGCTATGATTGCCACCGCCATTCTCTCCACCACTGCCCAGGCCAAACGCCGAGCCCAGAAGAAAGAGAAGGCGCAGCGACGAGAGAGTATGGATATCGACTCCACTGCCACTCCGACCACCTCTAAGCCAGGTGCTACCGGTGATAAGATGGATGTCGACACGAAGACCAAATCCGGTGATGATACCAAAGATAAGAAAGAGGGCGATACCCCTGCACCAGGAGACAAGGAAGGATCAACGCCTCCTGCAGATATCAAGAAAAAGGTGGAAAAGGAGAAGCCGGGCTACGATATTGAGAATATGAGCCGCGTTTTACCCGCGCAGCTCAAGTACATCAGCCTCGCCAAAGGTCGTTACTGGCCCGTCAAATTAGTGAGACCTGGTCCATTAGTAAGACGATCAACAACTTTTACTCGCTTCATAATGCTAACTCTGAATACAGCCTACCGGCGGTCCTATACTACTGCACGACACGCAGCCCGACAAGGAAAAGGCGCTGATCGAAGAAAAGCTCAAGAAGGTAGCAACAGAGAAGGCCCCTGTCGCCGGTGCTAGTTCACGCAATCCACGATCCGTCGAAGAAGCGCTCCTCAGCCGGCTTGGACGAGACCAGCTCGCTACTCCAAGCCGGAACACGAGTGGCGCTGCTGCCGCCGCCGGCGTACTAACTGCTATCGATGAGGATGGCGAAGGAGACGAAGAAGCGCAACCTCCCCACGATTTTGAGTACTATACCGATGAAGAGGAGGATGACTAGACGTCACATTCTAGATAACGGCAGCCGTGTGAACTTGTATCTTAATTGTAACATAGATGATCCAGTCCCGCGCAATAATTAGCATAGCGTCCTAAGCCTAAGAGTACTACTAAATATTCTGATCTTCAACTCTAATCGAGCTAGTACGTCGACATCAGTTATAATTACTCAAGCCCGACTGCTATAAGTAATTGTATTATCCCTACGCCAAATGCTGACTTAAATACGCATTCTAATAGTTAAAGTGCATACTAAACGGGTTTACTCGAGCCTCGTCTACTGGAATAAATTATCGCGTAGATTCTCGCTATACCTAGGAGGTAGTTATCTTTAATAATGTAAGAGATATCCCTCCCGAATCTACCAGCTTTCCGTCCCCTTTTATAAATATGGATAACCTCATTCAGAGTCACATATTCCTCCATCACTATTAATCGGCCTTGATTATTTTATAAATTTCAGAAGCATATAGGGACTCATTTCATAGATTCTTATATTCGTATGCGCTACTAATGAATACAGCACTCCCTACATCCCATCGGCAAGCATAGCATTAACTAGTTGGACATGACGGTCCCCGTTTGTCTCGCTCCACTCGCTCTCGTAGTTTAGACCGTAAGGCCAAAAGTGGCCGCCACCACAGCTTATCTTAGCATTAGAACCATCCCACGACCGAAGCAGTGGCGTTGCTTTCGGCCAATTATTAGCCGCGCAGTGCTGATCGAAAGCAGCCGTCTGTCCGACTCCAAGCGTGTGAGCTATCTCGTGCATCGCCGTGCGCTCGGTCATGTAGGACCGATCCGAGCCGAATCGAAGGTCTCCGTTATAGTTGGCTTCAGCCGTGGGTACGCCGGGGGAATAATAAACTCGAATAGTCTTGCTAGCGCTCGTGAAGCGGGAGTATCGCGCAACAGCAAGCTTCATGGCAGATTCGATGCGAGTATACGCCTCCGATTGGTCGGCCGTCGGGTTGGAGGCTTTCTGCAGCGTCCATGTTATCGCTCCCGACACGGCGGAGGCGTAGGTTAGCGTTGCGGCAAGGATAGAGAAACGCATGACGGATGGCGATCTTATGGTGTTGATGATATCGATGGGATTTGTGTAAATCGGTTCGGAAACCATCTACACCAAAAGTCTGGCAGTTTACATATATATAACGGTTTCTTCTTCCCCTGCCGATCTCTACGAATATATTAGCTTTAATATAGCATTACCTTGTTCCTTGATATGCTCTTTGTAGATTAATAGCCCTGGCGGGCGTTTTGATAAATGCAAAGAAGCTCGTATGGTGGTATTAAGCCGCGGAATAATATCCAGTTCATCCACTTTGGTATCGTTACCTTCCTAGGGCCCTTATGATTTTCGGACGATTGCCCTCCGATAGATATCATATTGAAACAAATCTCGAGATCTTGGCATCTCGGGCTAGAAGCCGCTCTTGTCGTGGTTCCTTGGCACGCATATGCCTTCTTTTACGAATGTAACATATTATAAGTGAAATAAGTCCCCAGGCTAAGATACATATATCCACATCAGCCATAGCTACCTACCTACCTAGGTAGGTAGGTAAGTTTCAGATTATTGGTATGGACCTCACTAGCTTAGATGTAAACCTACCAAGCTACGACTATAAGGTCCAAACTCATCGTGTTAATACCAAGCGTTTGTTCATTTTTAATTTTACCGCGTTAACCTACGGACCCTTGAGTGTAAACACTTGTTAAATCTTAAATCTTAAACATTATTATATATATCTGGCTATGGTACATTCAAGACTATTTCGAGCTAGAAGGGACAACTAGAGCCCCTATATTTTTCGAATACAATAAGTTTTAAAGTATTTAAACCAAAATATCCCCCCGGTTAACAAGACTATAGCCAAGCACTCACATCATCATATATAGCTACGTTAAAATATGCAGTCAAGATCTTTAAAGATCACACAAACTTGATTTTATCTTTAGATAACTATCGAAGCTGTTTTACTAAAGTTATAGTTATTGCCAGCACCGATGAATTATACTACAGCAATTGAGGGAATATAGATGTTATGAATACTGTAATAAGCCGGATACCGGCTCGGAGCCGACATATCACAGGTCCCGAATGCCGTGAGATGATCGGAACTCGGAAGGAAACGAGACGGAAGGCGTGGGTACCTAGCTGTATGGTAACGATTAGGTACCTAAGGCTAGCGGTATGACTTGACCAATTAGGACTGATTATACGTTGCTGACAGGTTTTCAGCCCTGCTAAATGCAAAAGCTTATAAGGGTAACAGGGGATTTCTAGCGGTGAGTAACTTCCACTAATATTCTTCGAACCTTCTCCTTGGATTCCATCCATCACCCAACCATTCGTCATTCGTCATTCGTCATCCAATCCTAAGCCACCAAACCTACAGATTACAATCTTCAACCAACCCTTTCTTTTAACTGTCACCTACGTGTAAAGTAGCATCAATTATCGGTGAGTACCAATGTAAGTGAAGACAAGAGATAAAGCAAGCGTCTACAAGCATATAGAGAGACGTAGTTCGTCTTTCGATTTTTCGTAAATGCTGCGAGATCGGACTTGATTGGATTTTGTGGTAGGCTTCGTCTCTTATCGGTTGTTTGCCCAACAATTCATCGTCGCTTTTCCGACCAACTCGCAATGTTTTACAACTCATCATCTACCGATATATCTTCATTTTCTCTTAATCTGTCATCATCTTTTTTTCTCACTTACATCAGTCAGTCAGCGCCTTATACAGAATCACGGTTTAGCGGCAACCGGCAGCCGAAAAATTATTGATTCCGGGACGGGAGTTTTCTATCTTCTTGACTCACGTTTATAATTTTTTTTATCCTTTTTAGAAGATTTAGTCTTGTTCGTGTTTTATTGTTCTCTTCCTACCTTTCTCCTTTAAGGTTGCGATTAGATTTAAATTGCACTATATTTATTTATTTTGTTTATTCTAATTATATCAAGATAGTTCCTCCTAAGCACGTTTGCCATCTTTTCTTATCTTGGTGTTTTTATTTGCTTTTCTAGTCAAAGCACAAAATTTAAATTTTGTTAGAGTGGGAAGAGGTTCCGTGCTTCGTCGCCTTGACGAACCCACGAGTTGAGGAATCGCCTCTATAAATTCAACTAACGCCACGCCGCTTGTCTGCAGTACGCTGTTATGGACATATCATTGATACATCCTAATTCAACTTCACCTTAGGGTAAGACTGACGAGGTCTCTAACTTACGCCATGTCGATACCAACCTCACGGCAACTTAGTCTAGAGTTGTTTAGAGCAGCAAGACGATATCGACCAACTCTTCAGTATCTTCAAAAATCTGAGATTCGACAACCGGTCGATTCCTACGCTAGATTCTTTAGCTTCCAATCAGCTTTTCGAACTGCGTCGTTCAAGACGGTGCCGAAACCACCTCCTAATGCTCGTCGTCTGCGCCCCTTCCCCGTCCTCGCTGCAGGCGGTGGACTCTTCGCCGTACTCTTCTCCGTCCTTCAACCTGTTTCCCACGAGCCTCTTGAGGTGCCCCGAGACGCAGACCCACCTCCCGACTCGGCTTCTAGCGACGATGACGACGGTTTGCCACGCTATAAGCTTTCAGAGGTCAAAGAGCATGGACCAAAATCCGAAAGGCCTTGGGTGATATACGAGGACAAAGTATACGACATAACAGATTGGGTCCCTGCCCACCCGGGTGGTGAGGTTATCCTCCGTGCCGCTGGCGGTAGTATCGAACCGTATTGGAATATCTTCTCTATTCATAAGTCGCCGTACGTCCGCGAGATTCTTGAACAGTATGTAGTTGGAAAGGTGCATCCGGATGACCTCGAGAACGGAAGACCGCTACAAGACCACATCGAAGATCCTTTTATGGCAGACCCAGTCAGAGACGCAAGGCTGATAAAGCTGACGCAGAAGCCGTGTAACGCAGAGACACCTGGGAATGAATTGGCAGAATCTTTTCTAACTCCCAACGAGGTTTTCTACGTCCGTAATCACATGTGGGTTCCTGTCGTGGAAAATGCCGAAGCCGAGGATCATAGCATCACTGTTGAACTACCCGATGGTGACATCAAAACCTATAGCATTAAGGATCTCAAGGCTCGTTTTAAGCAGCATACTGTAACGGCTGTTTTACAATGCTCTGGAAACCGACGTAACGATATGACCCGTTATGCGAAGAAAACAAATGGTTTACAATGGACGGTCGGCGCTATCAGCTGCGCAAAGTGGGAAGGTGTGCGACTACGAGACGTCCTCGCCGACGCCGGCATGTCTCTCGAAGACCCGGGAGAGGATGCCCAGCACGTCCAATTTTCAGGACTAGAAGCATATGGTGCCAGCATCCCTATCGCGCCGGTCCTCGATCCCATGGGAGACGTGCTCCTCGCATTCAAGATGAACGATGCCCCCCTTCCACGCGACCACGGTTTTCCGGTTAGGGTGATTGTTCCAGGTCACGTAGCGGCCAGATGCGTCAAGTGGGTGAACAAGATCGTGGTGAGCGACGAAGAGAGTAATACGACATGGCAACGGCGGGATTACAAGTGCTTCGGACCAAACGAAGTCAAGCAGGATTGGGACAAGTACAAGGCTATCCAGGTAATGCCCATTACGAGCGCGATCACGCGTACGAGATTAAAGCCTTCAGAAAAGATACCGGGCAAAAATACCAAGGAATTAGGCGAGAGACCTGTTGTTCAGATAGAAGGGTACGCCTATTCGGGTGGTGGGCGAGAGATCCAGCGTGTCGATATAAGTCTTGATGGTGGGGAGACGTGGGACCAAGCACAGCTGGTTGACGATACTAACCTCGAAAAAGGAAGTAAAGCTTGGTGCTGGAAGAGGTGGCGGTACGAGGCCGGGTTGCCCGAAGTTGCGAAAGGCTCGAAGGGTGCGTCGAAGACTACCCTCGTCGTCAAAGCCACGGATGACGCATACAATACCCAACCTGAGACCCACAAAAGCATATATAATATACGCGGTAACTTGGCTACAGCATGGCATCGCGTGGATCTCGACTACGCCACGGCTTCCAAGGATACAGAAAAAGGCAGGAGTAATGAATAAATATCATATAAACCTATGGTAGGAAAAGACGGGCCTGTTGGCCAAGGTTTACTTGTTGTATACTAACGGTGTGATAAGCTTTGATGTTTAGGTCGTATGAACCGACGCGGTTTAGCTCGACTTTCGAGAATGGGAGTTCTTGGTTGATACGACTCGGAAATGCAGTGTAAAACTTGTCTAGCATTAGACTGATTTAATAGCTAACAGGTAATGTTTTAATATAGATTCACATTTAGATGAAGTCTATTTTTTGATAAGAACCATATTTGTTAGTGGTATATTTAAAAAGGGTATATTATCATTATCATTTCCTCAACACAATATCCACGCCAACGAAACGCCTGCCAAATATACAAGTTTACATCCCTATTCAAGATGCGCAAGGTAGATAAAACAGTGTCGTGTTAATAAAAAAAAAAACAAGGCCTATTTTATGTATAGCCATAAAGGGAATTCAAAACCGTCATAGCTAGGGTGATTATGCGCCAGGTTGCGCGTGCGGCTTACTGACGTTATGACCACGGCTCCGGAGAGAGTCGATAGCGTCGATGACGGTAAGAAAGGTGAAGAGAGCCCTATTTAATATATTAGTTAGTTATTCTTAAGTACTTAATTTCATTTAATTGTGCCTAGTTATGAGAGACAATAATAAGAGTAACTATCTCAAGTCGGAAAACGTACCAAAGGAAGAAGCCAAAAGCAATAGCAGCCTTAGCGGAACCACAAAACGAGTTCGATCCACATTCGTAGGGCCCGCCGACGAAGACGGCGAGTGCGATTGAGCCGGCGAACCAGAAAATGGTGGTAACGGCGTTAAGGGCGAGGGCTGCCAACCGGTGGAAGACGCTCGTCAGGTATAACGGCGTCACACCCACGTAGATCAGTACTAATAACGACCATACCGAGTTGAATATCATGAAATTGATGCGCGATGGTGAGTAGCCGCCGAAGCCAAACCAGCTATCGTACCGACTGGCCACTATAAAATACGAGAAGTTAGCAATTCCATCTTTATCGATTCTAGTTCTCTTTCTCTTCTTTAGGGGTGGTATCATTTTTTAGGGTAGATGGGGTTTATTCGGGTGCAAATAACATACAATATGCGGTTAAGCCAAGTTCGATGATGGCGAAGACGGCTGCCACGATGTGGACGATGGGGACAAACCCGTACGCCATTGTGACCGAGTTTATAAGTTTAGATATGTAAGAAGGTGGTTTTGCGAGGATAAATTCGTTCTTTTAGATAGAGATGGGTGGTATGAAATTATCTGATTATGAAATTATGGAAGTGAAGCTAGATTGTTGGGTATGTTTGATTTACAAGAAGCAGGGCTTTTTAAGGCAGGCAAGGTTTATATGTATGGCAGTATCATGGCCATTCGTAGTCTAACATGACCAGGGACTTACATGTGGCATGGCGTGGCATGACGGGGAAAGCTGGTTACGGCACATCCAAGATGTGATGACGATTCGTCCAAAGTGTGCGCGATTCGCAACGGAAACTTGGAACTATGCTACGGAAAGGTAAGTAATAATACCTTGTAAGTGGTATATACCTTAGCCACTATGCCTATGCGCTGCGTTGCGCTATGTAAGTGCCATTATGTAAGTGGTAAGTGACATGGATCTCAAAGTCCCAAGTTCTGAAAAGCTCGAGTGGATGACGTGACGTGGACTAAACCAGTCATATTTATTCTAAGAGGCGAATAAGACGTAGGCTTTGAGGCTGGGTTCAATTGGTAGGTGTATGTATGTACCTAGACTGGTTAAAATGGTAAAATCCCCATCACATTCTTATTCGGCATTGTTATCCGAAGTTTGCTAGGTTACTAATTTTTTACAAAGAAAATAGATAAAAGAAAAAAAGTATCAACTTAATGTGTTTGTCTTTCGTCATAAGGCGAAGAAATATTATGACGTAATTGAGTCGATCTTAGGGCCTTAGGTAACCCCAAGCAAAGTCTTTACCATATTCAGCCAACAGCTTGGCGCGTGACTAATTCGATTGGCCGATTAAAATTTAGCAACTTTTGGATTGAATACATACATTGAGGTACCTAAGGTATAATAAACCATTTAAAGATATTAAAATAGTGTTTTACATCTCAAATTTTGAATGGCATGAGATCCACTTGGATTTGATAATGAATTATGTGATAATATTACTATTACCATCTATAAATCAAGCTATAGCTTAATAAAGGGACCAATCCACGAGTGATAAGGGTTATCTTAAACCCTTGAAGCTAACAAGCTATATTAAACTGTATTATACTATAACTATGTTATATTTCTTTAATAGCATTGTAATTGTTCTCGGCATTTTTCTCGTATGGGTAAACTAAACATAAGTAACTCACCTACTTGGTGCGTTCTAGTAGCATAGTTACGCCCTAGTTCCTATATCTTAAAATAAAAAGACGTTTTGGTAGCAAACACATAAAAGATTAAATATGTCTTTAGACATATACTAGATAGATTAGATATAAAGTTACCCTCCCTCAGCGTACCTGTTCTTATCAGTGCTCCCATACATATTAGATACCCGGATCTCGTCCCCGCCTCCGCCCGCATCATGCAACTCAGCGGCACCGCTATGAATTATTCCAAAAGAGTCATAAATCCAAAGAAAAAAAAAAGAAATTCTAAAGAAATGTCATACATGAATAAGAATCTATCACCTAACCTTAGCAACAAGCTGCTTCAGAGGCCAAAACCGATACACTATGGCGTCCTTACTAAACTTCCCTATCGAGATCCTAAATTATATCATAGAGTCGATGGATCCCCATGATAAACATGCCTTTTTTCAACTAAGCCTTACATGCAAGCTTCTTAACGAGTTAGCTACGCCGATCATGTATCAAACGGTAGCATTCTGGGAGCCGACAACCGCGGGATACCAACGGGCTCCCATCCCAGCTTTCATTCGTTCCGTCTTGTCCTTTCCCGCGCGAGCTTCTATGGTCACATCATTTGCCGTTGGCGGCCTCGCTTGCGGCAAGGATCCCGAGGTCGTTAACTTCAACACTTTCATAAACGGTTTAAGAGAGGCTGTTCCTGACAAGTCGATACTGGAGTTATGGGAGAGGCACCTGTTTAACTGTAAAGAATTGCTAGATGATCGTCTGCTTCCGGGTTGCATAGCTTTTCTCGCAGCGCTGTGCCTTCCACGTCTCAATAGAGTATTCTTCAGAGACCACTTCTCGAACTCGCAATGGGACTTTCTAAGAGATATCTTGGAAGAAAATGCGAATGGAGGGGAGGGGACCCTAGTACATAGTGTTTGGCCTGTGCTAGACTCGGTAACTATACACGGTGAGGGGAGAATAAAAGCATAGCTGTCTTACAGAACTAACTTTCCATATAGACATGAGTCACGATTATTACACTGGCGATTATTATACGCCACTGGCGGTATTTGCTCTGCTACCGGGAGTGAAACGGCTTCAGGCTTCCTGGCAAGTTGATCCCGTGGTGGTAAAGCAACCCTCGTGCCTTACGCTGCTTCCACTACATAGCACTGAGCTCGAAGAACTTATACTGCAGCCTATGTGTTATATCCATCCATCCTGTTTAGATATATTACTAAGAGTACCCAAAAATCTTAGAATATTTAAATTCCAAGTTAGAGCATTGTAAGTAATTCACCCCATTAAATAGGTCACGATCTTAAGCCCTGCTTTCCTTATATCTCTGGTCGAACTTAGCTCACATTACCATCAGGGCCGATTACGATACTCCCTTCGAATTGAAGTGGCTAGAGCGCTCACTTTGTCACCAGTCCCACTCTCTGGAGCACATCTCGCTCACGCATAAGTGGTATGAGGAAAATCCCAGGCTCGCCAGCGAAGTCCAAATCGAACCCATGTCATTTTCCAATTTTATCGTCTTAAAGACGATAGAAATTTCACCAGCATTCGTCTTCGGTAGCCACGCGCTCCAGCTGGAAAGAAGGGGATTCCTCCGTTCGGTTGATGTTCCCGATTCTTGGGGTTTGAGCACCGAATCTACAAAGTCGTATGTCGTAGAGATGCTCCCTAGGTCGATAGAAATCTTGCGCTTTGCGCAGTGTTACGAATATCGGGACGCTAGGCGACTTGATCTCGCCTTAATACAACTCCTCCTATGCAGAGACGAGCGCTTTCCTAATCTCAATACTATTGAGATTCACATTATGCATTTCTTAGAAGAAAATTGGAGATTTGATTTACCCTGGGTCACCGTCGAAGCTCGGGCGAGAGGTGTGAGCGTAAAATTCTTCAAAGGAGGGAGGCTTGGGTTGGAGCATATTGGAGGGGAAGACCTTAGGGAATTTTATCCCCAGAAATATGAGGAGGATGATGAGGCTTACCAAGCGAAGGAACTAGATGATTCGGATTTTCAAGAACTAGAAGAGGAAGATGACGACGATGACGATGATGATGACGACGACGATGATGATAGTGAAGATAGTGAAGATAGTGAAGAAGACGATTAGTAGATAATTTTTAGTATTCGACTCTTGCGAAGCTTGGTATATAATGAGATTAGGTGTTTATAGAGTAGCTGCTTGTTAATGCTTGTCGATTTTAAAGCATCGATTATTTCGGGTTTCGATCCTGCGTTAAGAGTCTCAAAGAAGAATACCAAGCCTTTATGTCGTATTTCATATTTATTTTTATTTATTTTATTTTATCTGATAAGAGAAAAGTAGGTAAACAATAATCTCATTCTAGCGAATCATAGCACGACATTGCAGCACGATCTTTCTTCTATGTAGAACTCGGGTTCCTGTCATACTAGGGTGCCACGTGCTTCCATACTGAGCTTGGTGTGGTCGAGTTGAAGCATCTTCTCATCAATCTCATGTACTGAACATTGTCATAGGGCATTGTGCTATGTAGGTATGTAAGTTGAAGCAAAAGATAAAGCGGATTATGTATAGTTATTCTTATTGTACCTAATCTTATGTATGAAATACCTGCGTCCAAGGCCTCGGTGAGCTTCCATGCAAAGCTAGGTAATCCTTGGTACGCCACATACATGCATCGTGCTTCTTTATTCCATGTTTCTATTGGACAATGGCTAATCAGTCAAGGATCAAGCTATGAGTAGGTACCTACATATTATTTCAGCTTCGGCCGATCTCTACTAGGTATTGTTGATATGCAAACCGTGTCGGTAATCTAATAAATAGCCTTATCCTCAGCTTTTGCGATCCTATTAAAATCTTAATGCTCTATGCCGTGACTTCTTCTCGTAGTTTGTCCATTTTGATCTGTTAAAAGCTTGTATTAATTACTCGCTATGTACGTCAAGACAGCTTCGGTCGTTGCGGTCATCTTCGCCGCAAGCGAGGTATCTGCTTTGCCAAAGGTACCCGAGTGGTGGAAGCCAAAATCGTGGAATCCTCCGCCCCAGCACCGTTTCCAGAATGCCGAGCTCGGACCCCGTCCGCAATACCTTGTGGCCGATATGGACGAAGGATGGCTGAAGAATCGGCTGTCCGCATGTTCTGACGTGGAAGCTCGGCCATCTAGGTTCAGTATCGGTCACCGCGGCGGTGCCTGTCTTCAATTTCCCGAAGAGACTCGGGAGTCGGTCGAGGCTGGCACGCGCAGTACTACACCCTATACGTATAACCAAAAGAGGAAATTACTGACTTGCTATTCAAGTGGGCGCTGGAATTCTCGAATGTGATGTCGCTTTTACTAACGACCGCGAGCTCGTGTGTCGACACGACCAATGCGATCTTCATACGACGACTAATATCGTCGCGACGGAACTAGGCGCTAAGTGCACGACGCCCTTTACGCCGGCAAGAGATGGCACGCCAGCAACTGCTAAGTGCTGTACCAGCGATATTACGCTGGCCGAGTTCAAATCCCTGTGTGGGAAGATGGACGGCTATAATGCATCAGCTACTACTCCGGATGATTTTCTTCATGGGACACCCTCGTGGCGGACTGATCTCTACGCTACTTGCGGCACGGTCCTCTCGCACAAAGAGTTTTTACAGCTTGTCGATTCGCACGGGCGGGATTTTACGACCGAGCTTAAGCAGCCGCGTGTGCCGATGCCTTTCGACGGTGATTACACACAAGAGAAGTACGCGCAGCAAGTAATCGAAGAATACCGAGCGGCGAGAATCGATCCAACACGCGTCTGGTTACAGAGCTTCTCGTTCGCCGACGTGGCCTACTGGCTGCGCGCTGATCCCGCATTTGGCAAGCAAGCAGTGTTACTAGACGAGAGCGGTGACCTTCCAGGGTCTTTCCCGGCCGCCGTAGCCAATTTGTCGTTTTATAAGGATGCCGGCGTACAGATTGTGGCGCCTCCGCTTCCGTACCTCGTTACGCTTGGAAAGGACGGCGAGTACGTGCCGTCTACGTATGCGACGACAGCGCGGAAGCTGGGGTTAAAGATCCTGACGTGGTCTCTCGAGCGCTCAGGACCACTCGCTCAAGCAGCAGCCGCCGGCGACTATTACTATTTGACTATCGCTAATGGTACGCATAAGGATGGGGATATGTATAGGCTTGTTGATGTTTTGGCGCGGGAAGTCGGTGTCGAAGGTATCTTCTCGGACTGGTCCGCTACTGTCACCTATTATGCCAACTGCTTTGGATTTTTCTAAACACGAGATAGAAATCAGGGACGAGATACTTGCAGCTGCGATTGTTAGTATGGATTGAGGGATCTACCTGTATAAACGTCTGGCTAGATACGGTAGTAGAATCCGGCTTATGTTTCAATGAAATCATGTAGAGAAGTATCTCGGCTGTAAAAACCATGGGCTCTTGTATTGTGCGTCTCAAACGTGAGCATGTATCTACCTTGTGAGTACCAGTAATTTAATAAGACTGCTGTTATAAGCATATAAACTTAAAAGGAGGGCCATACTCCTTTAGCAGTATGCACATTTTGCTCATCAGTGTACTTCGAATCAGAAAGAAAAAATCTATAGCTCCTCTTTTCTGATGGATAGTTGCCTTACTCCGGCGTTGAGCGCTTTCAGATGTGCCCATTTTGGCGCGTCCTCACCTAATCCCCATGCGAATACGCCGCCTAGCTTTTCCTTTTCAACGATGCGAGGGAACTTCTTAGCGACGGCTAGCGGAGTGTCAAAGGTCCACCATATAGCCTCATCTTGATCCCAGTAGTAGTAGCCACCCCCCACTTCATCGTAGCTTCCTTTTGTAATGGCCTTGTTGAACGATGACTCGACGTCTTCAGGGACGGTATCGCGCCACGAGAAGGACCCAGCTCGGCCCAGGTCAACGCCCGTTTCCGGGTCTTCCATTAGACCGGTGGGACAACCGATTGGGTTCTCTACGCACGGCGCGAGCTCAGTGCAGAAATACTTTGCGTAAAAAGCAAAGCCGAGGTTGATCTTGTCGCGTGTTGCTCCCCTTTCCAAGTACGCATGGACAGAGTCTAAGCTAGCTTGAATGCCGGTGTGGTGTTTCGTCACATTATCACGGCGGTTCATCAGGTCGTAAGTCATAACGTTCAAGAAGTCGAGGGATTCCATGATACGGGGGACGGTCTCAGCTTTAAAGGCGAGCATGTCTCTTAAAAGACCTGGTACCGCTGCAGATATAATTTTATCCGGGCCTAGAGCCTTGCGTATATCGGCGAGAAACTCTGGATACGCGGCGACTTGCCAGGTTCTCTCCTCATTGGGAACCTTCTTCCAGTCTTCACCGTTGCCTCTTGGATGGATGTTAGTTTCACACTATAGAAAAACGTTTGGGCTAAAGGCAAAGCGGGGATACAACGTACGCTGGATATTCCCAATCAATATCGACGCCTGCGATGTGCTAAGCGTCAGCGGGAAATATCTTTTTACAAGTGGTACTACGTAGGGTCCGCAAACTAACCATCAGCACCAGTATCGCGGACCATGGCGGCTACATTTTCAGCAAATATCGCGCGGCTCTCATTCGTACGTGCGCCGGTATCGAAACCGGCCGAGTCACCCCAGCCACCGATGGCTACTAACACTTTGGTTCCGGGGTTGAATTTAGAGCGAGCTTCACTAACGGTCATGAACAGAGGCCATGTAGAGCTGCCAGCGGGATGATTGAATAGGCTAGGGCTCATGAATGCCATAGCTACATGAGTGATAGGCGAGCTAAGAGGTTGTTCGGGTGTAATGGGATGTTGTCTAATACATTATCATTAGAATGAGAATGAGAACGGGAACTGGCAAAGCATAGGTAGCTTACCCTGTGAGGTACATGATGTTCCGGAGAGGCGTAGCCGCGGAAACCATCGTGGCAACCGAGAGGAGGCATGTAAGTGACTTTTGAAAGATAATGGGAATCATGTTGACGGTTGATTGAGAATTACAAAAACGATGTTGAAGAGAGATGGATCATATTATTTTTGGGGGGGTTTGAAAATAAAACTAGGTATCTATGATTAGGTAGGAGGTAGGAGGTAGGAGGTGAATTTATATTTAATATACACCTCCTTCTTGAATTATAGGTATTTAGGCACATGCACCTGTCAATCTTGAAATACATGTAAGTATTAAAGATGTCGTAGCTGCCTTCTTAGGTTTCTCACAGTTTGTTATTTCAGAGGTATTCAGAGGTACATGTAGGTAATCTGTACCTACCTCCTAGGTTAGTGGATTTCGGCAGCGGGAGTTAGCTCTTATACCCTTGCACGATATGCCTGTATGCCTCTAATGTACAGGGGCAGCCCTGGAAGATATTAATCAATTGAGGTTTCCCCCTATTAATAAGCCTTTTCGGTTACCGGCTTAAGGTCACATTGGGGATCTCGGGAGATCGTCCTTTTCACCCGCCTTCCTCCAAAATACATATCGTCAGAGGCTGTCACCTGCTTTGTTGTCATAAATCATCACATCCAGTAACATTAAAAAGATAATAGCGGTTCTTCATATTCTCGTATTGACGCTAAATTATCCTATATGATTTCTTTTTAGATGTTGTTAGTTATATCTTGTCTAGTTAAGTATTCTGTTTAACTAGAATAGGTTACGTCTATGTAATATATAGATGGAAGACCCAGCCGGATGGTTCACGAAAACGAAACGAGCGACAGGCTACCGTAGTAGAAACCCACTACATAGACATGCGCATTGATAAATCCCCCCCTGCATACTCATGTGTGTCCTAGTGCTATTTGGGTTTAAAATATAGGTGAGATACCTGTTATTTAGTTATTCGATTTTCATTGAATAGTTTCGCCGCCTCCTTTCCCTTGTCTCGATTTGAAATAATATTAAATATTAAATACCAAACATCAACGTCATCTTGGAGCCGAGTATGTTGTCGGCCATTTGACTCGATTAGGATGGAATCTAGCTTGAATTTCAATGACCCGTGGGATTCGGAGATGACAATAGGTAGTGGTAGCGAGATCGCTGTCGCAAGGTCGGAAGATATAGACGACGGGCTTGAAGATGCCGACTTTGATACCGCGTCCGCAAGCAAGTTTGGGAGTATTACTTCGTCTATATATCGCCATGCCTACGAGAACGGCCGAAGAGTATTACCAAAACGTTCGAATCTAAAATATGGATCACTAACCGTCTCACGATAGTACCATAAGTATCGATACGGAGCTTGTAGGTTGGTTATTCCTCTGACTATTTAGTCTTTCATCTGTATTTTTACTTGGAAGGAAAAGTCCATGCATCTTATTACACCATTGCACCTACAGCTTCATATTTGCAAACCGCTCCTCCAAGTATCCACAGCTAATATATGCTATAGATCTCATCCCAAATGACGAGACTGAGCAGAATAGGGATGACATCAAACATGTAGCAAGCTTAGAGCTCACGAGGTATGACTTATTTTATAATGTGACAATGGTAAGGATCCTATTACTGACAGATGGTAAAGGGGGAAATACTTTTTTGCCCCAATCGGTGAAACCCCTCAGAAAATAATAGATTTAGGTACTGGAACCGGGTCTTGGGCCATCGAAGGTGAGCTGAATCTTTGAATGTTATAAGCGCCGCTTAAACCTGGTTTGCTAAGTTTTATCGTTGGAACTTTTGTAGTCGCCGATATGTTCCCCAGCGCCCAAGTTGTCGGGTGCGACTTGAGTCCTATTCAACCTTTCTGGGTCCCCAGTAACGTCAGTTTCGTTGTTGACGACATCGAAGACGAATGGGTTCATGGCGACGATTGGGATCTTGTTCACATTCGTCAGGTCTTCTCGGCGATTAGAGACCCCCCTGGAGTTTGCAAGCAGAGTTTCAGGTAAGTCCGGTCTCGAAGACATCGCTTCTTATAATTTGCGTATGCTGAGGAAAGGGACCAAAGCCATCTGAAATCTGGCGGTTGGATAGAAGTCCAGGATTTCGGCGGTATTTTGAAATGCGACGACGATACACTGCCTACAAAATCTCTACTCTCTGAATTTTATGAAATGACAAGTGAAGCGTTGTCTAAGCTTGGGTTAAGGTGGTCTATTGCGAACGATATGGAAGAAGTGCTTAGGGATGCTGGCTTCATCAACATCCAATGCAAAAAGTTTAAATGTCCCATCGGCGTCTGGCCGAAGGTAAGTGAGAGAGTCCTCAGGCCAGTATAAAGATGCGTCATGAGTTAATCTAACCTAAATCTATAGGCTAAGAGGCTCCGTCTGATCGGGCTATGTCTGAAGCTATCATTTGCAGACCTTATGGATGCTCTCGCGCCCAAGGTTTTCCCAACGCTTTCGAAGTCGGCAGAACAGATGGAGGAGTTCCTTGCGAGCGCGCACGACGAATTGCAAGAAACCAATGCCCATATATACCTTGATTATTTCTTTTGGTATGCTCAAAAGCCTTTGAACTATTAAGATAATGATGAATTATATATTGTTACGGGTAGAGTCAAATTACTATAGAGCAATGGATATCATGCCTTGAGAAGATAATATAACCTACTACCTATCAGCTAGTAGGTGGATGTATGCTTAATTAGAAAAAGAAAGCTTGCCATAATTACGAGTAAAATTAGGGGTTGAGGACTTATTCATTCCAATGTTATGTATAGGTACTTTATAATACCTTCTATTGGCATATTCATATAAACGTTACAACTTGCAAAACTTACCTCCCAATAACCGCATATAACTTCCTTATCCAATATCAATTTCTAGACGTCTTTATTTTTATTTTTATTTTTTTTTATAAGTCTTGCGCGTCGAGTCCAATTCCACACATTTCACCTTACCCAGAGCTCCTTGGAATATCCACTCTATTTACCAGGATATGGAAAATATGAAGCTGATTTTTATTTAAAAGAGTTTCTAGATTATGTCAATTGCCATGTCAATTGACACCCGCTCATCATGTTCGAAAATCTCTGCACCTTACCTCTAAGCGCCGATCTCTTCTCCCAGGCTTTGCATCCGACAGAACCTCTCCTGGGAGTCGGTCTCTCGACCGGACATGTCCAATGTTTTCGCCTACCTTCTGCTGACCGATCGACCGAGGATGATGCCGACGTGAGTGTACTGTCTGACGGTAAAGGTACCATTGAGACTGTATGGAGAACCAAAAGGCATAAGGGCAGCTGCCGTACACTAGCATTCAGTAACGATGGCTCAGGTTAGTCGGCTAGATTCCGTACTATAACTGATAACACAAAGTTAACATGTAAGGCGGATAGCTCTATACTCAGCCGGTACTGATTATCTCCTCAAACACTTTTCTCCTGTAACCGGTCAGGTAGCCTCCAAGATCGCTATCCCATCTACCAAATCAGTCCCGGATTCACCCTCTCTACTACACGTTCTTTCGCCCCAAACGCTCTTACTTGCATGCGACTCGGGCGCCCTCCACCTTCTCGATCTAAGAGACGGCGCGCTTGCGGCATCGAAACCGCAACAGACGCATTTCCCTCACGATGACTTCGTATCGAGCATCACCGCGCTTCCCCCGTCCGCCGAAAGTACGAGCGGTTACAGCAAACAATGGATTTCTACTGGTGGGACGACACTGGCCGTCACCGACCTACGAAGAGGCGTTCTGGTGCGTAGCGATGACCAAGAGGACGAGCTTCTCTGTACGGCCTTCATTCCGGGCATGGGACCTAAGAAAAACCGCGAAAACGGCGTCGTAGCAGTGGGAACTGGTACCGGGATTCTTACTCTATGGGACAAAGGAGCTTGGGACGATCAGCAGGATCGTGTCGTTGTCGATCCCGTAAAGGGAGGCGGCGAGAGTCTCGACTGTATCGTGCAGATTCCCGAGGATGTAGCGAGAGGAAAGAAGGTGGTTGTCGGCGTAGGAGATGGTAGCTTACGCATTGTGGATTTGGCAAGAAGAGAGGTCGAGACTCACTTGCGCCATGACGATATCGAGGCGGTTGTCGGTGTAGGGTTTGACTGCCAAGGCCGCATGATTAGTGGAGGAGGACAAACGATTAAGGTTTGGCAGGAATCGCCTTCGCTAAGGCTTGACGTCGACGATAGTGACGAGAGTAGCGATGCGGACGAATCAGACGACAACGACAACGACGACGACGATGACGATGACGATGACATGGATGAGAGCATAGTGGTCGGAAATGGAGCTAAGCGCCATGCAAACGGAGATTCAGATGATAGCGACTCAGATAGCGATGATGAAGGACCGAAACGAGGTAAAAAGAAACGGAAGGGAAAGGTAAATGTCGACCTCGGACCTCACGGAGCTCATGGGATCTTACGATTCAAGGGCTTAGATTAGGTGGTTTTATGTGCACCGTATAACCCATACAGAATATAAACTAGCCTCCATTCTAAGTAACCAATGAATGTAAGTACGAATAATATGTAGAAGGTAAGTATATGCTGAATATATTTATATCTATATTTTCTCAGCACTCAGAGACTTACACTTGAAGTATCTCTGTTGGTTCTTGGTAGTTCCAAGGTATGTACCTCTTTTGGGGGACCTAAAGCACCGCAAACAGGTACTGCGGGGTTACTTACAGTTAGTAGGTACCTATAGTTAAGTGTTAAATGCATGAAGTATGTAAGCTTCCGCCAAATGATGTAAGTGACCGACCTATAAGGGCCAGTTAGATTCCTTATCATCAGATTAACCCCTATCCCCCCATCATATTCCGTAAGCATTTCTTAAAAAGGGGATCATCGGTTTTAATAATATAATAATAGGTACTAATGATATATAATTTATAGCCACTCTGCCACTCGGCCCGCCTTCGGTCATAGTGACGCAGCAACCCTTTCGGAAACGGGTACCTCAACTCTCAACTTCATATCCTTGACCAGCTTTACCCAAGCAGCAGCACCCCGACTTGCTAATTCTTGAGGTACAACCTCGTCTGTATCTGACATCCTCTGATTAAAGAGTTCCATGCTCACCCAACCTTCAAACCCGAGACCTTGGAAGATGGCCCGCGATATCTGCGCAACGGGAAGATATGCGCCACGTTCTTCCTCACCGTAGAAGAGCCTACAGTTTCGGGACCAACTCATCCGTGCGGGCTGCGATGCGTTGTAGAATTCGTGGCCTTCGATCAAAGGCTTGGCAAGCCGCGCAGCATCCACCACCTGAACATAAAAAACCTTACTGACATCCACTGTAGTTACGAGTCGGGCTATGGAGTCCCGTACAGCTTGGTCGCAATTTGGAGTGCGGCCTGTCGGCGAGGAGGGATCGGCATAGATACGGCCAGCAATATTAAACGTATCGAGGCAAAGACCAAAGTTGGGCCGGTCTACAGCCTGTACTATATCCCAGCTTTGCTCCCACAGGTCGCAGCGAGTGCCCCAACATAGCGCTTCATATACAAAGCGTATCGGTGGCTGCTGCGCGAGGCCCATGTCAGCCACTTTTCTAAGGTCGGCGACCGCAATGCGAGCATCTTCTGAAAGTTCGGACGACGGCAGGAAGCTGGACGGGATCTGCACGGTATCTGTACCAAGGACCCTTGCCAGTTGAAACCAAAATGTAAGCTGCTCTATGCGCTTGAGGTGTGCTCGGCGATCTAGCAATCCTTCGTAGTGTGCAAACGGCTGTAGGCATACTATCGAGAGTCCCCTCTCGTGGCAGAGTGTTCGGATTATTCGAGCCGCTTCGAGCTCGTTATCAGCTGTCGACCCTCCAGGTAGTTGTTTGGCTAGGTGTAGCAGGTCCTCGTGGAAGAGTTCGATGCCTCTATAACCGTACAGCCGAGCCATGTCCAGCTTATGCGCGAGTGAATGGCCCGCACAACAGCGCCCGAGAGACATAGACGTGATAGCTAATCTGCAGGGCATATTGCTACGCATGGTGTAAGGGAAAGTCTAGTAGAGAAGATGGACTCCTAGTAGCATTCTCGAAGGATTTAGTGATAGGTACCTGAATATTTAAGTAAAATTGGCCCGTAAAGCATATTGATAAACGTAGATCACGATCAATCGCTGAAATTGATTATAGCAGTGACATCCGTTGACAAACTGCGGCGCCTCCGAGTCTTGGAGACGAGAGTTAGGAGCGGGCCCCTGCGTTAGATGACATAGCACTTCCGAGGAGCTAAGTAGCGGAGATGATTTCTCTGAAGCGACAAGGACGTTGTGTTTGAGATAGGCTAAGGCTGTGGCCGCTTGTTCTAGTGGAAAGACGAATCACCAGGAGAAGGGATAAGCTATGTACCTGACTACGATGCTTTTGGGACGACAACTCTTAACTTTCTATAGCTACCTAATACCATGAGGGGTACCGAACAATAACTAACCATAGTTAACATTGTATTCAGAACGATTTCTGCCGTGTTGGGAAATGATACAGGTCGCCGCCACAGGCAACGGCTGGCTCGGAGGCTGAGATGTAAGTCAAGCGTCACGTAGGTCATTAATTAGCCCAGGTGAGACATGTCTCTTGGCGGGTTAAAATTAAAGCAAACGGCTCACGGGTGATTACATTGACAAGCGGTATTCTAAAGATCTGGTTACATTGCACGTTTTGTCGGTTGTAGAACGAGCATTCTCTAACACGGAAGGTGAAGAATAAGCGAGGAAAAGACTGGAAGTGCAACTTGAGCATTATATACTTGTAGTCTTACTTGATCCTAAGATCGTAAGAAGCGTTCCAGATATGGTATATCATATTGATTGTGTACCTAAGGAGTAAACAGAGAAGAGAGTTACATACGTAGGTACCTAATATATCTATTTACTAGACTCGACTCGTACGTTATGTTTCATTATTGTTCTCGACGCACGCCGTCCTTAAAAAGTCGGCCACAGCATATAACCTACAGATTTATGTCTTACATAGACCCGTCGTCGTTGTTACCTAGGTACCGAGGCTACTAGTGTCCCACACCGTACTACTGTGGATTATTTATCTACGCATGTTGTTTTTGGGGGACATACCAGGTAGGTTAGGTACTTACCTATGCTACATAGTATCAAGGAGAGTGCTACAGTAATAATCTAGTGTAGCATATCAGCTGAGAGTCGTTTACCAGATCTGGTGAATTTATCTTTTTTCGACTTTTATGATCTAGGCTCTGAGCTTAGGTTTTAGGAGTGTAAGTTGACACACGACCAATGAGATTCTTGTCGTCTTTTCCAAATAATGATGTATCATTTCATAGATAATATCTAGCCCTGCTTAAATTAAGTAGATATATATTTCTTATGTCGAGATTGACGTAGATAATTTATTAAATGTAGAATCATTATATAGTAATTGACCGGTAGGAAGGTTAGGTACCTAATGTAGCTAAGGTATCACGTACGCTGTGCCTAATACCTGTAGCTCTCGAAAATATCGTCAACTATACATCACTGTCAAAAAATAAACCCAACCGCAAAGCGGCGAAAGGCGACGAGCCCGGAGCACGGCGTCATAGGCCGGAGACACCCACACCGGAATTCGCGGTGATCCTACGTGTCTCGGGAGATTCACCGTCGGAGCTAAAACAAAGAGTTGCCTTCCTAACAGAGCATTTATGTACTGTCCTATGGTTGTCATGTATGCGTAAATGTACTCAATACAGGTAGGCTTAATACTAATATCAGTTCTTGACAGCAGCCCTTATCTAGATGGGGAGACTAATAAGGCGTGTTATTATCATACGTTATTATCTCTATCTATGTTATGTAGATAGGTATATAAGGTAATCTAGCCTTCTATCAAATATTTTATTAGATATGTCTTCTATCAGATATATCAGATATGTCAGATACTATTAGATACCGTAGAGCCAAAGTTGACTAGTGTAAGCCGGGGGGCGACGGGGCTACGGGGGTTTATGGGGGCGGCTCTCCACTTTGTTTTCTTCTTATCTATAACCAGTCAGCGTTTCCTAGCTATCAAAAATATTTTATTACTATGTAATTCAGCTCTTTCATTCGGGATTGTGAATGGTCAATTGATTCGGATATAACATCCGAGTTATCTATAATCTAACCTAAGTATATCTATATCCAGCCACCTAGGTAAGCTACCTATAGGCATGGGGTTCCACTGACTGATATCTCTGACAAACTGTCGCCTCTAATGTATACGGAAGCGTCAAAGTCTCGGTTTTAATTTTCAGCTGCACCCAAAAAAAAAAAAAAAATAAATCAAAAAATGTCGAGGCGTATTCCTTAAGTTGTAGACGGCCTGAAGCGTAACCAGTCAGATGATAATATCGGTTAACTCCGCTATACCATCTCACTCATAAACTATTTTCCTACCAGGAGTATACCGTGAGATCAGAGTTAGCTCTCTAGATACGCGCGGCGTGGTAAAGGAGATAAAATAAGAAGAAGAAAAAAATTTGGTACCTCTATGATGATCCTTGTTGTTTACTAATAAAGCAGCCCTGCTCCTCCAGCAACTTTAAGTTCCAAGGTTGGCAGGATTGCCTGAGTGCTTTCTTAGTTTTCATCTCGCAATTAATAACGTATGCGTATGAGGCTTTTGCGCTGTCAGACTTTGCTCGATATACCATCTCATCTGCGCACCCGAGTAGTATCGCTCGCAATAATAAGTTCACCGACGACGAGCTCCGATTACACCGGTGACACTAAACCGGATTATGAGACTCAAATAGGATCTATATACCTTGACTACCCCCTACCTTAAGAAATATCTTGATATCTACTGTACCTACCTCTGGTATAATACATACTACTTCTCGAGTGTTACTCTTAAGATTTTCTCCCTACTCACTTCCTCAATTCTTAATCGTTCTTCTTCGCCAAAATGGACGAGGATCAGGGCCCATCCCAAATCGTGCCTCAACACGAACCGAAAAAGACCTTGAGCAGCCGACTTAATGGAGTCAAGAAGACGTTTTTTACGAAACAAGGGCTTGTGGGCGACTACGATTATGCCTTTCTTCTCAGGCCAAATCTACCGTTTATGAAGAGGTCTCGACAAGCTTCACCTTTCTTCGGCCTCAACGATAAGATGCCGGTCGTTTTGGCATTTGTACTTGGTCTTCAACATGCTCTAGCCATGTTGGCTGGCATTATCACGCCTCCCATTCTCATGTCGGGATCAACCGGCGTTAACTTCCCTGTCGATATGCAGCAGTATCTCGTCTCCACGGCCCTGATCGTGTCTGGTATACTCTCCATGATCCAGATCACTAGATTTCACATCTACAAGACACCGTAGGTAACCCTGTGCCCCCAGTGTTGCATTTATTATCGCGGCAGAATTCTCCTTCACGCTCATGTAAATATGAGACTTACTAGCGCATGTAGATATTATATTGGAACAGGACTTATCTCCGTTGTCGGTATCTCATTTTCCATCATCCCCGTCGCCCAGGGGGCGTTTGCGCAAATGTACGCCAATGGTTTCTGTCCGACTGACGCCGACGGCACGAAGCTTCCATGTCCCGATGCTTACGGTGCGCTTCTCGGGACAGCGGCGGCGTGCGCCCTCATCGAAGTGCTCATCGCTTTTATACCGCCTAGCATCATGTTGAGAATTTTTCCTCCTATCGTTACCGGTCCGACAGTGATGGTAAGCCTACCGCGCTTCCATGTTGAGCATCTCGCTAATTTTCTATATAGTTGATCGGAATCAGCCTCATCGAAACTGGTTTTAAGAATTGGGCCGGAGGCAGCGGGCCCTGCGCGGACGCCACGCACGCAGCGTTCTTCGACGTCTGTCCTAATGTAGGCGCCCCTCACGCCTTGCCATGGGGGTCGCCAGAGTATCTAGGTAGGCTATTTTATTCGTCAACGTAAAGATAATTATTAGTATTAATGTGTATCACTAGGTCTTGGTTTCTCCGTCTTTCTCACGGTCATTCTCTGCGAACGCTTCGGGGCTCCGATCATGAAGTCTACGAGTGTCATAATCGGTCTCCTCGTCGGCTGCATTATCGCTGCTGCGACGGGTTATTTTGACCGTTCGGGAATCGATGCCGCCCCGGTTGCCTCTTTCATATGGGTTCACACATTTAAGCTTACCGTGTATGGACCCCTAGTCCTACCTGTGCTGGCAGTTTTCATCATCTGTGCGTGTGAGTCCATCGGTGACATTACGGCCACATGCGACGTGTCGCGCCTCGAAGTAGAAGGAAGGATGTACGAATCCCGTATCCAAGGTGGTGTGCTGGCCGACGGCCTAAACGGCATCCTCGCTGCTCTTATGACGATTACACCCATGTCTACCTTTGCCCAAAATAACGGTGTCATCGCTCTTACGCGATGTGCGAATAGGACAGCTGGATACTGCTGCTGGTACGTCTTTTTTTTTTTTTTTTTTTTTTTCTGATCTTTGAGTTTTTATTAGTCTCAATACTGATGGTTGGGTGGTAATAGTTTCTTCCTGATAATAATGGGGGTTTTTGCGAAATTTGCCGCCGCTCTCGTCGCTATTCCTTCTCCCGTCCTCGGGGGCATGACTACGTTTCTATTCTGTTCAGTAGCCGTATCGGGCATAGCAATCATATCAAGGGGAGTCCCGTTCACTCGTCGAAATCGATTCATCTTGACTGCCGGATTGTCGTTCGGATATGGAGGTTAGTTTCGCTCCCCGCCCCTTAACCATTTTTCAATCCTCTATACGAAGTATGCTAACAAGAACAAAATAGCGACTTTGGTTCCGACTTATTTTTCAAATGTCTTTAGCTATAGCGGCGACAATAGAAGCCTTCAGGGATTCCTAGATGCTATCGTGTTGATTATGGAGACAGGTTTTGCTGTTACCGCGTTTGTCTGCATCATTCTCAATCTCGCACTAGAAGAAGAGATAGAAGAGACGAACGAGAAGTTGGTGGCTACCGACGAACCTATAGCGTCTAAGGGTACAGTCACCAATCGTCAGAGCATAGATAGTAGCAGGAATGCCTCGGGTCATGAGAAACAGGGTTGATCAATACCGGCGATGTGCGTTTTTATTTTATACCTGAGATAGTTACTTTAGGTATTTCTACCAAACCTATGCATGTATAATAACGAATGTTTGAACACGAGTAGTTATCTTTTTTATCATTTCATGAATGTGAATAAATATACGTCCATTTTTTTAACTTTTAATTGTTCATGTATAAGTTCTAAAGTATCAATGTTTATATCGAGGTTTATACGCTATCGGTATTTCGGATAGCCCCTAGAGCGGCCCCTCTAATCGGTATAACGGGAAAACGGATTAGCCGAACTTTCATTTTCTCGTATCAAATCGTTCCATCCCACGATCCCGCATCTTCAAACAATCGGCCTTGACCCTCCACACCTCCACATCGTCACGTTTCGAGACCCATGCGCTTAGCTCTGTCCCTTAACCAACGCAATTGGCGACATAAGCTGCAGTCAGTATGCGCCTACGGCCTCCCGGATATCTACTCCGTCCTTCCACTCTCGGTAATGTCTGCTGGCGGTGCAGTCAACGAATAAGTTATGGAAATTCGCAATTTACAAAGACTTTCTCCCACGCCGCCCCCGTAGCACCGAAACAACAATATCGACTGAAGGCCGGATACTTTTTGTCTAACAAAATTCTACCTCAACCTCATAATAATTCAAATCCCCAGTCGTTTGCGGCTTCAACAGTCCCCGACGAAGCCACCAAAACTACCACCACAAGCCAAATAAACCAACATCTCCCTCACCGGCAACGTCAAGCTGCAAAGCGCAAAACAGCCAATATTATACCTAATTCAACCCCGCCAACTAACTCTGAAACCCCTCTCCCGCAAGATGCCTCATCTGCGCTTACGACAGAATCTACGAAGCATCCCGCCAATTCTTTTCGTCGACAGCTATCCCTTCTTCTTTCCTTGTCGAAACCTCGCCTTACCGTCCTAATCGTTCTCACAGCTATGGCGCCCTATGCGCTATACCCCGTACCGGCCTTTCTCTCCCCGTCTATCGGTCTGGACACGCCCTCCCTCTCGCCCTTAACTCTGACCTTTCTCACGACCGGTACCGCACTCTGCTGCGCCAGCGCAAATGCTCTTAACATGCTCTACGAACCAGCTTGGGATGCCAAGATGACGCGCACACGAAACCGACCCCTCGTTCGGGGCCTCTTGTCCGAACGTAGGGCTCTCGTCTTTGCCGTTCTTACTGCCGTTGCCGGAGTTGGTAGCCTTTACTTCGGCGTAAATCCCACAGTCGCCTTCCTCGGTGCTGCTAATATTGCACTCTACGCCGGAGTTTACACGCCAATGAAACGTGTCTCGTGGCTGAACACTTGGGTTGGGGCGGTCGTCGGAGGCATACCGCCGCTTATGGGTTGGGCTGCGGCGGCTGGTGAATCCGCGACGGGAGACGGGTCATTCCGTGAACTCCTCTTTACGACAGATGCGATCGGCGGTTGGCTGTTTGCCGCTCTCCTGTTTGCCTGGCAATTTCCTCACTTCATGGCTCTATCGTGGCCTATAAGAGAAGAATACAAAGCGGCCGGCCACAAGATGCTGTGCTGGATTAACCCTGCTCGGAACGGACGAGTAGCACTAAGGTATAGCTTGCTATTCTTCCCGCTGTCTATCGGACTCTGCGCCGTAGGAGTAACAGAGTGGAGCTTCGCGGTGACAAGCCTACCGGTTAACTTCTGGCTGGCGCGAGAAGCGGTGCGGTTCTGGCGACAGGAAGGCTTTAAGGGGAGCGCGCGGGGGTTATTTTGGGCTAGCGTTTGGCACATACCAGTTATCATGGTACTCGCTCTTGTTCAGAAAAAGGGGATGTGGGGGCGAGTTTGGAGAAGTATTGTTGGAGAGCCAGATCTCGAGGACGAGTACGAGGACTGGGTCGTAGACCAAATCAGTCAAGAAGCTGAGGCCGCTGATGGCGAGGCCCAAAAAGCAGTGCCTCCTATTGAGTCCGAGTGAAGTAACAACCAAATCGGGCTTCTGCAGAGCTACTCGAGACGGCGGCCTAGGAGGAGCTAAAAACTAATATGTAACATATCTTGTCGAATGTATAAGAGGGGTTCTAAAACGTCACCTGGTCAAGCATGTTGCATCGTTTGGATGCGTGCAATCGACACGAAGTCAGGATAATCACTCGAATTAAGGAACGGGCGCGACATCACGATATCGCAATTCCTACGATTTCTACGATCCCCACGTAGCTGAATGATCTAATGATTATTACTCTTATGTCTGGCCATACCTAGGAACCCCTTATGAGCTCAACCAAGAAATCACCACCCTTAATCCTGTGGTATCTATGCAATAAAGATCTAGTATACAGTGCATTGGATAGTCATAAGTTTTCCGGCGCAGAAATGCAGTCATTAGCTGGTAGACAAATACCTCGGGCCCAGTAACCCCAATCCCCTGGTTTTGATCCGCGATAAATAAAAGGAGGGTTGCCATAGTCGATAGCACGACAAAATTCCCCCCTCTCCCCCCGAACAATTATAAAGGAGCGTAGACCCGTTCTTTTAGCAGTCCAATCTTCATCCTCTGTACTCTCTGTAACCCCATACCGCCCAACATCTTCCTCGCAACGACGAGCTGCTCGCCGGCAGTTCCCTCGCCTTCCCACCCTCCTTTATATTCCCAAGACTCGCCATGCAATGCTTACGCCGTGAACGCCTAGGCAGCAATGCTGCAGTAAGTAAATAAAAGAAAGTAAACAATAAGCAGTGCGGTTTGATGAGCAAGGTTGGCCGCGCCCCGATCCGCTAGAAAAGTCGCAAGTCCGGATTTTGTAGATTGGAAAACTGTTACAACGGGATAATGAAAATGAATGCGCTCAAAGGTAAAAAAAAACAAAAAATAGATAACGAGCGGAAAGTTGAATGCGAAATTATAAACACCGACCCCGGTGACGCCAAATTATGTGTTATTCACATGCCGTGAGCATGACCGCCGTTGTGACCCGGTCGATTAATTATGGCGTCGATACCCATATCGACGCTGGGGAGCCTTTGCCCGTCGCCCATATAAGGAGAGCCTCCCTGAGAATGAGATCCGTGCATCGCGTTGCTGTAATGAGCAGCAGCGGCCGTAGAAGAGACGGAAGAGCCGTAGCTGGAGGAGAGCCCGCCGGCGCTGGTGGTGTAATTAGCACCGTACGGGTTGCTGCTGAGAGCCATGGGATGCATGGCACCGCCGTAACCGCCACCGTTACTGCCGCCCGAGTGCGAGCTAGACGCTGTCGTCTCGGGGCTGCTGTAAGAGGCATCGAGGTCATCTACTGGAGTCAGACCAATGCCTGAAATGCCGCTATCGTCGTCATACCCATGCATTGGATGGCCAGATTCCAGCCTCTCCCGTCGCGCTGCTGACCGAGCAGCCGACTGCAAGTTCTTCAGACCGTTATTCATGCACTATAACAGAAATGTGACCTTTTATTAGCTAATATTCCTAGTAAATCTGCTGAAAATAAACAAAAAGAAGGGGGGTAGGGGGGGAGAAGGGGTGGAATAAACTAACCTTGGCCTCGACAACTAACCACTTCTCTCCCGTGCGCGCCGCAAGAGGCTGCCAGATTTCTTTGCGCATGCTCATATACTCTTTGGCCAGGCGTTCCAGCTTTCTGTTGTCCCAGTCGTCGGCACCCTTTCGCTCCATCAACCGCTCGTGGCGTTTCCGGCAGGCATTAGGCGACTTGTTCGGAAAGTAGCTGCTTTGAATCTGAGCCCAGTTGAGGCCCTGCTGCCTAGCTGCCAACAAGTTTTGATCATCCTGGACCGTCCAGGCTCCGGAAGAAGGACGATTAGGCATCGGGGCCTGAGTCACTACGTCCGCGGGATAGGCATCGTACTGCTGTTGCATGGGAGGCTGCGCCGATGTTGAGGCGATAGTAGGATAATATCCTCCCGTGTTTAAGGGTAGAGATGGTCGTGTGCTGTAGATAGGGACCGGAGCCGACGGAGCGAGAGATACAGGCATGGCGTTCGGGTTCGAGTAGCGATTATGGCTCGAGCTGGACGAGCGAGTGTGCTTCGGCATATTCATTGGTGGTAGGCGTAACGGGGAGATGACATATAAAAACCAAAACGTAAAGAAGCAGGATTACCAGGCAAAGGAAAGGTATCGATTCCGAATAGACAGGCAGGGTTATTAGGATTAGCGATATCTAGGTTGATTCCCTACGTCTGCTCGAAAAGCAGTTTGAATAGGTAAAGCTTCGTCGTATCTTTCAGCCTCGCCGGGAGGAAAGGTACCTAAGTTACCAGGAAAAGCAATGGCAAGAATTTGAGGCAGCTAGGTCGATGACTCGTATCAAACGAATGATGATGAAACGAACGAGGCTGGTCAAGGGAAGATAGAACAAGGAAACAAAACGAGAACAGCTTTTAGTTAAGAGAAGACGGAAAAGAAATCGGCCGTTTGATGCTGTAGCGAGAGGGTCCGGGAAGGGAAGGCAATAGACGAGACCAGGTCGCGAAATGGGCGCCTCTACTTATAAGGGTAACGGCCGCCTCGGACAACTCGGGTCCACCTAGACGAGGGATAAGATAGAGACGGATAGAAAGACAAATGCTTGGCCTACTATTGCAACGCGAGACCCAGGACTGCGGATCTGAAACAAAGCCGTCATGGCGACAGAGGCAGATCTGGAGCGATTGTCAGCTTGGGGGGGCCGACATGCAAGCCGTAGTCATGAAACCTGGGTTGTGTATCTGAAAGAGTGGATAGGCTCTGTGTAGGCTGTTGATATTGGCTGACGAGCTTCGGGATGGCGTCTGTCTGGAGTTGGGCGGCTACGGAAAAGTGGCCTGGTGTGGAGGGCGGCTAATGGGTATAATGTATAATGGTACATCCAAGGGGGTTTTTGGGGGGGGGGGGGGAGAGGGGACATGGTCCATATCTGCACTTATCTGCAAGCATCTCTACACTATACCGAGATGGAGATGGGCCGGAATTCCGGTCAAAAATAGCAAACAGAGCGGATAGTATCAGTAGCCGCCAGCCTTATAAGGTAGCTCTATAGTTTAAGCGTTCGATTATTCCTAGTTACGTACCTAACCTACATATGGACGTGACTAGTTGACTAGGTTAGGCATTATTATACGCGCGCGCGCATGCGCTATTGCGACTATGCGGCAGACGACGTCGAAGAAGAGGATACAAGGAAGAAATGAGAAAAAGAAAAAAAAGAAAGAAAAGAGGCAACGAGGATAGACAAGATCGGTATCGACATGATTAACCATTATCATATAGAGGTAACTTACCGACAATCCGCCTATAGTTTTATATATACCATTTAGTTATTATTATCTCCTAGAGATGAATTTCTTGCGCCTTGCAAGAAAGCCAAGTCGGGTTCGGTACCATAAAGATTTGTATAATACGAATACAACCCTTCCACTAGGTACCACTTACACGCAATGGCCAAGACTCATATTCTCTCCCCAAAAAGATGATAGCACGTAAGCATCTACACCGGGAAGCGGAACGAACCGTCAGAGTTGGTATGCTACCCTCTTGCTAGTTCGCGGAACGGTACCTTGCATATTGAGACATTACTATTCCATATGCCATTATAATAAGATGAGGGGACTAGGTAAAGCATGGCCCCCACGACTAGACGCATATACCCATGTAGACATGCAGCTGTCGATATGGTTCGACTCGCCCTTTCTGGACATGGTGACAAAGACTGGTGACGAGACCGATGAAAGGTCGAAATATAGTTGTACCAACATCATAAACATTAAAAATATTAACAACCTAAGTAATCTCTCAACTAGGTTAACACGTTGCAAACATATAATAATAAGTGACGTTTTGAAACAAGAAGAACTGCTGTTTTGACAAAGATGGAGAGTTGGCATTGGACGAGAGGAGGGGAGTTGAGAGAAGGGTTAAGATGACCCCTGAAAAAAAAGGTGAAGGTCGGAAAAAAAGATGGAGGCGCGCGTCTAAAGATTTGACGCTAAAATAAACAACGATCGTCGTACCCGGGCGACAAAGCATTAAAGAAAAGAAAAGACAAAATGTTTAACTATACCTAATTAAGCTTAGCCTACCTCTCTAGTCTAAATATCGGTATTCTATCCAACATTTTGCCGACGACAGATGCAGAAAAATGCAAGACAAACGCAGACATTGCATATCATTATTTTTATCAGTGCTACGCTATCAGCGGTACTTTGCATATCTATTCGCATCCACCACGGCGGGAATATCACGTGTATTTTCTTGGCCGTCTAGGGTCAGTCATCTCTTATTCGTCAGATGTTTTTAAAATAGACAAACCACTTTTTTTTCTCTCCTACTTGCGCTTAGATGCGATGTTGCAATGAATGTTGCTGCTGCAATGTTGCAATGTTGCAATGTAGCCATGCAAACCGGTAAACATCTTGGCTACAACATCAAAAAATTACCAACGCACGAACTAAAAGAATTGTTTTGCGCGTATGAAGCCGGTAGCAACGCTCCCTCGAATACTATTTTGCTGTGCCTCAGAACTGTAGCGGTTTCTGATGCAATGCAACGGCCCTGTCTTAGTTTAACTACCTACATACCTAGGTAGGTATCCAGGTAGGTTAATTATCAACCTTGGGGGTTACGGATGATGCCCTACGTAAGAGGCAGTAAGCCCCTTTTTTATTATTTCTTCTCTTTGTCAGTCTTATCCTAGCTAGATTTGTCTATGTTACGTGAGCTCTTCGTCTTCCTGCAACATTTTCCTTGAGAAAATCTGGTGGGGGCGAACCGGTAGTTGCAACCGATAAATGACATGACCATATACTACCATATAAGGTACGTTTCGAGGCGGCTATCATGTCTCCCACTTATGTAGCTCCTGAATCCTTCCCGCCACGCGTTTCAGACAACGTGATAACTCAGCTATACTAGGCCACCTCGGCCACCTTCGAGTTGAGAGCACGCAGAAGAGTAGAGGAGCAGATGCGCACATGGTAGCAGAGACCTACTTTCCGGCCTTGAGAATCTACAACGCCATGCGTGCGGGAGAGATGTTAGGCGCAGACCTGACAACCATTGGATGTCTGAGCACGACTGCTGAGACGGCGGTACATCCTTCCGAAGAGTGCCGCTCGACAAGCGCCTCGTCTGTATACAGCCTTACCAGGAGACGTTCCTAAGTTATCCCGAAGTGACGACATGTCGGATCGTGTCTATCGTCTTGATATGGTACTCTCCGGGCCGAGAGTCGAGAGGTCTTGACCGATGTGAAGGCCATCTTACAATACATTAAGGGATAACGTTGAGGCCTGACTTGAGCACAGTTGGGCGTAGCTATCAGTATTCAATACTATATTTCGTACAGATAGCTCGTATGGAAACTACCAACTCAGCCGAATTTTTGGTTATGGGCTGATAGCGGATCTTATCACATCGCAAAACCATCAACTTATGCTCACATCCAACCGTTAAACGTTATCTAATAGTTACGAGTTAGTATATACCCTAC
Source organism: Daldinia childiae (assembly GCF_008694065.1). Lineage (NCBI taxonomy): Eukaryota > Fungi > Ascomycota > Sordariomycetes > Xylariales > Hypoxylaceae > Daldinia > Daldinia childiae. Next base: position 158,630 of record NW_022984660.1, read on the forward strand.
ATCTTTGGCCTAACGACGACCACAGGGAAGCGTACTTGATTCATGCCATGATGCATCTCACGTCTCGATGCATATATCCAAATATTCGACCAACTACGGCCACCTGGGTCATCTCTTAAATTTACTAGAATTCTCAGAACATAAGAGACGATCTCTAAATTCTAGGACGAAACTACATCACCAAGGAGTCAAGTTTATTCCACAATGAGAGAAATGAATCTTGACGTTGAATATAAGCGCCTGTACGCTAACCCGCAAGCTGCACTTTTGTTGCGAGACCGCTACCTAGTATTATTTATGATAAAGGTGGCGGATATATCACTTCACATCCAAGTTCTAGCCGGATCTCTATTACGTAGAGTATCAATAATCATGCTAGACCTAGGCCGATAAATTAATACTATGTAAGCGATGCTGTCCGAGACATGCCAGCTGAAATGCTCATCGATCAACCTCATCTGCAGTTCTCCAATCCCAGACGGGTCCTCTGGCTGGGGCAATTCAGGCTAAATTCACAACCCCAGTCAAGCCAGGGATCTTCAATCCTATGGGGAATAGCTCTAACCAGCCTGTTGGCAATATTACCCCGAGATACCCCACACAGGGTAGCTCTCTTCTCCAAGAATCTTCTGAAGGTCGTGATCTCGTATCCAAGTCGCGGAAAGAGAAGCTTCATATAAGCGCGTCTATCAACTTGAGCGTGACAATATCATGGTGAATATCTCATAACCCGTTTAACTTGTCATCTCGTAACTCGTTGACGACAAAGAGAACCATGTTAGCTACAAAGTCATCATCCGGGAAACATACAATGGTATAACCGGGAGTTGCTCTCACCAATCAACTAGGGATCTCGGCCGTAGCTCGGTACCCCAAGCTTACCTACCTATTTATCCCGCATCCCGGTAACATCTTGAATGGGGTCCCCAGAGTCTTTACTCTGGATCTTTCTAGCGCGTGGGTCGAATGTTATTGTATAGTAGCCTTCTTATACGTCGCTTTTCCGGAGTATGTAGAATAGCCTAGCTTATCTCCATGTCTCCTTTACCGGTGCGTCCATGGCATTATTTATATAGGAATGTCCCCCAGACACCGCCGATGCACCGCTATCGTCTAACCCCGTGTGCTGGTGGGCTGGATTGCTACTTCGACCTCGAGGCTTCTTCTCTGCGCGACAGTTTTCACACGAGAAATCTAGATCGACTTATGCAATAATAGTGCTTTTTTAGAAACATCCGTATTCGGTCACAATGGTTGCTGGAGGCGACTCGGGCGCCGCCGCGTACAATGCGGCCCTCAAACGCCGCCAGGAGATGATGGGCGCGTCCGGTCCCATGGCCCTAGTAAAAAACTTTAAGGTGTTTAGGATCGCTCTGTTCGCTTGTATCGGTGGTATCCTGTACGGCTACAACCAGGGCATGTTCTCGGGCCTTCTCGCTATGCCTGCCTTCAAATCTCGTAAGCATTAATAAAGAAAAAACTCGGATTATTAGCTGGTATGTTGGTGGTAGCCATGTGCTAATAAAGCAACTATAGATATGGGCGAGTATGACCCATTTGACGACTCGGCAGACCAGACGAAGAAGGGGTGGCTTACAGCTATCCTCGAGCTCGGAGCTTGGATTGGCACGCTGCTGTCCGGGTTCATCGCCGAGGCCATATCTCGCAAATATGGCGTCCTGGTAGCGGTAACAGTCTTCGTCATTGGGGTCGTCATCCAGGCGACGGCGCAGTCCGGTGGGCCTAACGTGATTCTCGGAGGCCGCTTCGTTACGGGTATGGGCGTCGGTTCCTTGGCCACGATCGTGCCCATATACAACTCCGAGGTGGCACCCCCCGAGATTCGAGGTGCGCTCGTTGCTCTCCAGCAGCTCGCAATCACCTTCGGTATCATGGTAAGCTTCTGGATAGACTACGGTACCAACTATATCGGCGGCACAACTCTCGGCCTACAGAAAGATGCTGCGTGGCTCGTGCCTATCTGCCTGCAGCTTTTCCCAGCTGTAATCCTCTTCGTAGGAATGATCTTCATGCCCTTCTCCCCGCGTTGGCTAGTTCACCACGACCGCGAGGCCGAAGCGCGCAAAATCCTAGCCAACCTGCGCGGCCTACCTGCTGACCACGAACTTGTCGAACTTGAATTCCTCGAAATCAAAGCTCAGTCGCAGTTCGAAAAGCGAACCGTAGCTGAGCATTTCCCCCAACTGAGCGAGCAGACAGCGTGGAATACCTTTAAGCTTCAATTCGTGGCTATTAAGTCGCTGTTCCAGACGAAAGCGATGATCAAGCGCGTTGTCGTTGCCACCGTCACCATGTTCTTTCAGCAGTGGACGGGTATCAATGCCGTCTTGTATTATGCACCCAGTACGGATTTTCTTTTAATTATTTCCAGTTTACCCTGATTTCCTCGATTTTACTAGTTGACTTAAAATCATTCTTACAAGTCATATTATAGGTATATTCACTTCCCTTGGCATGAGTAATACCACTACGAGTCTGCTGGCTACCGGCGTCGTCGGTATCGCCATGTTCGTATTCACCGTACCCGCCGTACTCTATATCGACCGCGTCGGAAGGAAGCCCGTACTAACTATCGGCGCTATCGGGATGGCTACCTGCCATATCATCATAGCCGTAATCGTCGCAAAGAACGCAAACCAGTGGGCTAGCCAGCCTGCGGCCGGTTGGGCTGCTGCTGCCATGGTCTGGCTCTTCGTAATTCATTTTGGTTACTCTTGGGGTCCTTGCTCGTGGATTATCGTGGCTGAGATCTGGCCGCTCAGCACCCGACCCTACGGAACTTCTCTTGGCGCCTCGAGCAATTGGATGAACAATTTTAGTACGTCTTCTAGAGCCTTCAGCTCACTCTCGTATCTTCAGTACTAACCCATCCTCCAGTTGTCGGCCAGGTCACGCCAATTATGCTTAACAGGATCGGCTACGGTACCTACGTTCTCTTTGGCCTTTTAACATTTATGGGAGCCGGGTTTATCTGGTTCTTCGTGCCCGAGACGAAGCGGCTCACCCTTGAAGAGATGGTGAGTATCTACGGAGCTGCTGGGAATCCTGGGTTCATTGAAGCGTATTCTAACAAGATTGGTTCATACTAGGACGTCGTATTCGGTTCCGAAGGCACAGCACAGGCTGATTTTGAACGCATGGATGAAATCAACAGAGAGATCGGGCTGACCGCGATGCTTCATGGCCTAGTCGGCACTGGTAGCAACGGCGACGTAGTAGAAGAAAGAAAGGAGAAGCTCGAAGATAACTAGGATGTTCGAGCTACCTTCGGGATGGTCATAGAGAAATCCGGCTGCTTAGGTGTACATGTTGGAATTACTAACGTCGGTGGGAATTCATGCAGAAATGATAATATGTTTCAAAACTCGACTCTAGCGAAGTAGCATATATAATGTATCGTTACAAAATCATAATGTTCACCCTAAGAGGGACATTCTCGTTACAACTACCAAAGTTCACTCCAGGAGCCAGTCGTTATCCATCCTCTATGCCTACATCCTCAGTAAACTCCAACTCGCAAGAATTTGTACTATTTATGTGAGACCTTTGACGCCTATCTGCAGATAATAAGTCTCCTCATCGATCAGCTTTCTAATCTCTCCTTTCCTTAATTCGTCCACATCCCACGCGGCCCACATAAAGCGGCCGTGGAGGAACTCGGCTTCGCGAGAGGCAGCCCAGACCGCAAAGTGTCCGCAAAGATCCTCTAAATATACGTAAGCTTTCATTAGCAAGAAAACAGGCCAACATAGGTAAACGTAATGAAAATGTGATCTTACCGTCATCAAAATCATAACCGTCAAAATCAAAGCTGTCAGATATATTACCCATGACACGCCGAACGGTTTCCGTGAGGATGCTCCCGGGGTGAAAACTGAGCACCTGCATATCCTTTGGCGAAGTGTCCTTGGCGATCTGTTGGATTAATAGGGTACCTGCGCTCTTAGTCAAGCCGTACCCCGGGATCTCGGGGACTATGTTATTCCAGTCCTGAATAGCCATCGTTGACAAGTTAACTAAGAACTTGAGAGGGTTACTTGATTAGCCGGCATCCGTGGGTGTTCTATTCGGGAGCGTGCGGAAACATACCTTCTCTTCCGAGGGTTGTTTATAGAACTTCTCGGCGAACACGAGCAGCGTCCTTACGTTGATAATGAAATCTTGCCATATCTTGTCGAAGCCAGCCTCGAGGATCGGTTGGGGATGCGAAGGGCTGCTGGCGTTTAGCACAAGAACGTCGACGGTGATACCTTGCCGTCCGAGATCAGCCCATAACTCATCGGTGCCTTGAAGATCGGCTACGTCGAGTTGCTTGCCGACGAATTGGACTTTCGGGAAATCGTCAACAAGCTTCCCGACCGCGGCTTTTAGAACTTCTTCACGACGACCAGATATGATAATTCTGCTTGCGGAGGCTTGCGCAAAACCTCGAGCGATAGCATAACCTACTCCGGTACTACCACCAGTAATGAGCACCGTTCTTCCGACCTGGGAGAGCTCTGGTCGGGATGGTGAGATGGCCGGGTAAGATCCCTTGTGGGTTGTCTTGAGGAGGGAAGTAAGAGAAGTCATTGTCTATCACCAAAAAAAGGATATATCTCCAAAGTTATATCATATAATTGCCTGATTTTACAATTGAAGACTCAAATCCTATCTTTATGCCTGGAGTACGATAGGATTATTATTCTAATATATACTTAATATATCGTCCTTCTAGCGTATATAATCACCTGGATTGTCTGTCTATATAGATCATGCGTTATAGCTCTGTTTTTTCGTCGACGTAGCCGGCGGGTTTTCATACGGGGGGTGATGGCGGCAAAAAGGCCGCTCCCAAGCCTCCATCTCCATCGACTTATACTAAGAATAATCAACAGCTTCATTTAGCGTCAGCCCAGGAATGAGAACCCAGGCTATGCTGACTAATATATATAGACGCGATGACCAGGTAATGATTACAAACTGTTCTTATGACGAATCTTGTGCTTAAGAATTGGATTCTTTATACTAACTAACACTTTACCGCTGTGGAAAATTTCCCGCCAAGTTTTCATCCGTCTACGGGAATATTAATAATAGAGAGGACCGTTGAATAAATTATGTCGTCGGCAAGAAACCCGCGACTTAAAGCTTGTGCCGCTTGTACTAGAGCGAAGAGGCCCTGTTCTAAACGGCTACCCTGTTGCGATCGCTGCAAACGGAGAAACATCCCATGTAGATATCCTCCGCCTAACCTGACCGCTCGAGACTACGCAGAGGCAGCAGAGGCAGCAGACAGCGGGTCGGCAGCGACTGAAGTAAGCCTAACCCGCACCAAAGCAGCACTACCGATTCACGTAGTCTCATATGAATCATTTTACCCTAACACGAGCGAGGCCCAACCTGAAGATCTATTCCACCCGTGCTGCGCAGGGTTTCCGGAAAACACCAAGACTCTTCCGCTGGGGCACGATTGGTTCTACAGCTCCGACTCTTGGACGATTTCATGTAGCAGCAGCACCGCGTTTCCTACCGAGGCTTTCGATACGAGAGCCTTGAAGCAGCACATCACCACCGTCCAATCATGGCTGCGCCTCTGGGCAGCGACGGGCAAGTCGCCATTTATCCACCACCACTTGTATAGCCAAAAAATGCCTCGCTGTGTCCAAGACGCTTATACGGCCTTGGCCGCTTATCTCGCGCGCACTCCTGAGAACTCAGACCTCTGCTTCCAGATCATCCGAGAGCGAGCGGAAGAACTTGTCGAGCAAGGCCAGCGCATGATGCCCGCGCCTACGTCAGAGACAGGCTCATCGGAACCGACGGGCGGATCCATGCCCCTAGATCCCTTTGATCACCTAGCCCGCGTGCACGCGCTATTTGTTTATCAGATGATTGGCCTCTTCGACGGCGATATCGTGCTGCGGGTCGATGCGGAAAGACACATATCGACACTTACGTCCTGGGTAGCAGAGATGTGGGATAGCGCAGAGCTGGATGCTAGCCTGTACTCGACGATGCTCGCTCTCGAACAGGAAGTGGGCGGCAGCGAGGACACGCCAACTTCCGCCCCGGCAGACGAGAGAGCAGCCTGGCGACGCTGGATATTGTCGGAGAGCATCCGTCGCGCCTGGCTCGTAGTAACTATGACGCAGTCTATATATCAGTTATTCAAGACAGGATGGTCGCAGTGCTCCGGTAGCGTGAACTGGACGCCCCGCGCTGGCATCTGGGATGCCCCTGACCAGTACAGCTGGTGTAAACTAGTTAGGAGCGGTTCGGGACCTTTGTTCATCCCCAGCCTGCGCGCCGACGTGTTATATAAGGAGGCTTCTCCTTCGGAAGTCGACGAGTTTGGGCACGCCGTATTAATCGCCGAGTTTGGATCGGAAAGTATGACGAAATGGAAGGCCCACGCCGAATAGTATTTATTGTTTGTTTGAGTTTAGCGATACGATGAAGGGACAAAGATTGGATACCTAACTAGATCGACGCGTAAAGGATCTTAAGTAAGACTTTGGAGCTGGCATATAGACGAGATACTTTGATACCGTATCGACTTAGCCCTCGTTCCTCATTCCTCGCAGTTTCTCTACTATCTAATATCTAGAAAGGCTAGCAGTATACCTATTCATACACTTTTTTATTTTATAGACATACGGTATTCCACGACACAATAATTCGGTCACTCGAGCAGATGAATGTCAAACTACCATTTCCTATCTTCATAACTACCATACGCAATCTAATACAGAAAAATAAGCTACTGTGGCTATATAAATTGTGTACATCTAAATATTAAATTACATCCCATTGCCGCACTGCCTTGCTCAAACTTTTCATTGCCAGTCATCAGTTTGCATATCGTAATATTCACAACATCCATTACCACCTTTATAATCTCATATTCTAAGCGAGACAGCGGCTTGGATTCCATCTATAGAATACCAGGTATGATGCCATATTTCTTCGGGATATATACGCTAGGAAACTCGAACCGATACCGCGCCTCCTTTTTACTAGCCCATGCCTTCATCTGAGCTACCGCGACGACGATGAATAACAACACCGACCAATTACGGCTAACGAGTAGAACTCCCAGCCACGTCAGAGTCTCAAACATATAATTTGGACAAGTCACCCAGGAAAATCCAGGGCCCGATGGAACCTGGCGTTTGGTGGTGCCGGCCGGGCGTAAGGAGCGTTGAATAAGATGGATATAAGTGTTGAATGTAATACCGACAACATACAAGACAAGTCCAACGTATGTCAATAAAGGCGACGACTCAGAAAAAGCTGGCTTCTCGGGGACGTAAACGAACCAAGCTAGGAGAGCGCCAGAAAGTATCCAGTAGTGGAAACTATTTTTGAAGACATTTCGAAACGGCATAGTAGCGTTTGAAAAGCGGTGCACGAAGAGCGACTCCAGCTCACGTTTAACAAATTGTCCCATAATCATGTAGAACGTTAGAGTCTGTGCCGTACTGGGCCTCTCCAAGCGGAGTTTATAAAGCAGCGGGTGGATGATAAGAGGCCCCAAATACTCTATCACGTAAACCGTCCTCCAGTTAATCTGGGGGCCTATAAACGGAAATATGAGCAGTCTTATTCTCAGATTGATACCTACAGACGGCCTAACCCATCATAATATTCAAAGAGTTCGTGGGACCTTACCTAAATCTTTGACGTAGACAACTGCATCATTCGTGATTCCGACGCCTGCGATGGTGTTATCACCGGAGTTAGAAACGATTTGACTGCCGTCGCGGCCGAGAGAGAGCCGGAGGCGATAGATAGAAATGCCACCCTGTCGAGCGAGGTTTCTATAAAGAAGGTCCGTAGAATCAGACTCTCGAAGCGACACTTGTGTTGGGAGACCTCTAATCGGCTTGCCTACGAGATGGTTAGATGATCGAGATATGAGCGATAGGAACTAAAGATTTATTATTAACAGACCTCGAGGTGCGACGTTGATGCTGATAGAGGCCATGCTGATCGTGAGATTTCTTGTCCTTTGTCGGAGAGGTTTGTACGTAGGCTTTATAAAGTACCTAGCCTAAGGTAGCTAAACGTGGTTGAAGAATTAAGAGTTTCCAGGCAAGTCGGTGAATTAGAAAGCTGGCAGCATGCGCATGTAAGCACGGTCCCCTTATTAAGTGATAATTACCGGTATAGAACTGGCGTTCTCGAGAGCAGAAGTATAATACTCTAGGAACCTAGGTAAATCAAAATATTCCCAGTTGTGATGATCAAATTTAAATATTTTCGTATATAACCATCAGCACTTTAGAGCCAGTCCCCAAATCAAATCTTATCCATCGAGTTCTCGTTACCCTCGTTCTATTTCCACTGGATGAAGAAACCGACTACGCCGCACAGCGTATGGAACACGCAAGGGTAGATTTTAACCGAGAGCCACTCATTGCTACGCCGTTTTACCTACCTCTCATTTAGAGTCTTCTAGGGAAGATTTAGCTACAATGTCTTTTAGCTAAACACGGTAAGATTAGAATAGTTTTGGCATTCGTCGTCACGAATATGTTTGAGCTGGTAGTATTTCCGTTGATTAAGACTCATTTGATAAAGTACTGCCTACCTTTATATGCTATATAGACTTCGTTTTGATTAATGTTAAGTATGTGGCTTAAAGATTCCTTAAGTACCTAGAAGGATAGGCTATCATTAGAAGTCCCATCCATTTACCTCATATTATTCTACTATAACATTACTAGTTCAACTCTCCAACGACCTTTATTCCTCAGTGACTTAATCCTGTCGTGGATATAGGAATTATATTGTTATTACAAATTTGCTACTAACGTCAAGAATTAGGTACTCTTTACTATTAGTATCCTGCCGCGAAGAACTCTTTGGCGGTATTATAATGCTTCCATACGCACTGCGGCTTAAATTATTCACAGATGGGTGGTGTGCCGACACGAAAATGCCAGTCAAGTTGAAATTATCTATTAACATCGAATTGTCCTATTCGAGAAGCCTGACAAGTGTTCCGTGACACAATTTGGGGCGGAATATGAGAACGTTGTTCTCCCCCTGGATGCCAACCCTCATGTCCATTAGGCCGTACGCAGAACGGCAGTTAATCCTCAAGCCGACCCAGTCTATCTAGTACCTTAACTCCATGCACACGTGCGGCAATGCTTAGCACCGTAAATAACAGACATTAAGCGATGAGGCAGCTATGATACAATAAAATATTCATGCACGCTGAACGGTAGTGGCGCCTGTCCCTACGGCCTTAAAGCGCTTCGATCGCCTTCGTCAGAACATCCATGCTCTGTAGACCGATATCGCTACTCTTCTCTTCGTCGAGCAGCGCGGCTACGTCGCTCAATATACCCAGAGGGATGTAACAGCCTTCGCGCGCACGCTCTAAGCTTTCCTTGAGCCTGCTAGTGTGCTCCCACTCCTTAGCGGCCACTTCAGCTCTCTCGATAACACGGCTAGAAATGCCGCACATCGCTGCGCAATGCATACCGAAGCTTCCTTCTGCTACACCGTCTTCGAGTTTGTATAGGAAGGTCACACGCCGCTGCTTCTCATCGACGTGGATCTGCATGCGCTTCGCTCTGATCTCTGGATGGTTTTCGAACTCAGTCGCGAGCGAGTGGTAGTGCGTAGCGAAGAAGCCGATACATCCTATATGCGTAGCTACGTGGTGCAGAACAGCCTGGGCCACGGCGACGCCGTCGTAGCTAGATGTGCCGCGGCCGAGCTCGTCAAGGATGACTAAGGACCGTGGCGTGGCTTCGGACAGTATCTTCTTGGTCTCCGACAACTCGACGAAGAACGTTGATTGCGCCGCGAAGATGTTGTCATTAGCACCGAGCCGCGACATGATACGATCGCAGGGGGTAAGCTTGGCCGAAGTAGCTGGCACGTAGCAGCCAATCTGCGCCATGATGACCGCGATGCAAGACTGCGTACGGGGGTTAGAGTTGGGTTTAACAGCGGAAGGGATTATAAGCTTACCATTCGTAGGATTGTAGACTTACCGGCGGCATTCGCACCCGTCAGGAGATCGATCTTGGCCGAATTGCCGCCTAACACGATGTCGTTAGGAATAAAGTCATCAACGGTGTTTAGCATGCAGGGGTGGCGTAGCTCCTCAAACTCGACGACGCTGCGCTCCTCATCTACAAAGACGGGGCGGCAGCTGGGCTCGCCTAAGGAAGAAGATGCTTTGGCGAGGCAGAGTAGGCAGTCGAGCTGAGACGTAATGCGGATGGCCTGCAACCAAGTATCATAGTCGACATCAAACCGCTGCAAGAGGCGCAGCGTGACTTCTCGAACAAGCTGAGAGTGAGTCTCCTCTGCCTCTTGCAGCTGCCGCACCAGATCAGTCAGCTCCTTAAAGTAGTAACGCTTGACGCTCGAGGTGGCAGACATCTGCTGCCAGTCCTTAGGAACCTTGACGGCTTTGGGTGCCTCGATCTGGTAGACTTCTTTACCCACGTCGGCGAACCTGAGGGATTTGTTCTTCAGTTCGGTCTTCTTCTTGCCAAGCAGCTCTTGGAGATCATGCTTAATCTCGAGGATCCTGTCGTGACTCTGGTCGAAATCTTCCTCGATCCCGCGCTCGGGGACCAGAATTTTCTCCTCTCGAGCCTTCTTGCGGTCGAAAGCCGTCTTCCAAAACGATAGCGGCTCGTTAAGGTTTGGCATGGACGAGACGAGGCGATCGATCAGACTTTTTCCGCCGCCGAAAGCTTCAAGAAGGCTTACTGTGTACTCGATCTGCTCGAAGCCCTCTAGGACTTTAACGAAATCGTCGGGCCGGCACGAGCCGGCGTGGATTCGCGAGATGAGACGCTCTAGATCAGGCATCCGCGTCATCTGCGAAGATAACTGCTCCCGAACGGTTTTGTCGGCGTTGAGCATATCAACCGCATCCAAGCGCTCGTTGATCTTTTCGATATTACACAAGGGGTGGCATACCCACTGGCGGAAAAGCCGCTTGCCGAACGGTGTGACGCAGCGGTTTAAGAGTGCAAATAGAGTTCCGCCAGAGCCCCCGTTTACAGAGTTGGCAAAGATCTCAAGGTTAATAAGGGTCTGGCCGTCGAGGATCAACGTGCCATTCTTGTGGATAGGATTGTACCAGGTGAAATTGCCTTGAGATAGAAGGTTCCTCTCGATCTTGAGAACTCTGAGATACTGAACGAGAGCGCCGAGAGCAGACATCAGCAGGTCCTTGTCTCTCGCCTCGGCCAGCGTGCCAGGCCAACGCTCCTCTGCGCCTTCAGCCTCGGCAAAGTAGCCGTTGCAGTCGAGTTCCCTCCGGGTAAGATCAGCTTCCCAGAACTCGCTGCCGGACTTGAAGTAGTTCCAGATGGTGGTGGGAGAGGTATTGTTCTTGAGAATGCGCAGGGCCTTGGTCGAGATGCGAGACTTTTCGAGGAGCAGCTCCCGAGGACTCGTCTGAGCGACCAGCGTCTCAAATTTAGTCAGATCGACGTCGTCCTCAAACTCAGATATAAAAAACTGGCCCGTGGCAGCATCTACAAAAGCGATACCGAACGCCGGGTGATCATCAACGACAGACTCCTTAATAGCAACGCAGTATGTTGCCATGTCGTCCTGAAGCATGCTGCCATCGACAAGCGTGCCGCCCGTTAGGATGCAAGCCAGTTCTCGCCGGATGATCTTGTCTTGCTTCTTGGCTTTGACGTCTCCTCTTTCGCGCATCTCCTTACCCAGTGCAGTTTCCATTTGATCGACTCGCGCAACCTTGTAACCCTTGGCTATGAATTGGTTAACCCACATGTCTAAAGAACTCTCCGGCACGCCGACCATGCGCATGTTGACACGGTCGGTAAGCTTAAGGTCGAAGAGCTGGTGACCGATAGTGGCGTCGTTTTCGTAGAGCTCATAGAATTTGCCCTTCTTGAAAAAAACCACCGTGTCCCATAGCTTCTGCTTAATTTCCCAGTACTGCTTCTCGAAGGCCGAAAAGCCATTCCACGCCAGGGGCGGAACGTACACGGTTGCGGGATCGTAATCTGGGTGGCCGGGTGGATTCCGGTTTATGTCCTTGATATTAGCGAGCCAAGTGTAGCGCTCTTCGGGTTCTCGAGTGTGCGCCTTCTGTTTTGCCGAAGAGGGCTTGCGCGTAGATTGCGAAGCCGACCTCGGTTTTACCGGATCGATATCATCCGGATCGTATCGCCATTGTTGGGCAGTCGACGTCGACGGCACGTCATCCATCATCTCGTCGCCAGCGTCCTTTTCAGGCTGCTCATCATCATCCTGCTCGGGAGAAGCATGTGTTCGCTTTCGAGCGCTTTGAGGTTTCGAAGGTCGCTTCCGTTTCCTGGCTGGGGCATCCGAATCGTCGGAAACTACGAAATCGGCCATCTCGTCTGCGATAGGGTTGTTAGATTAACATGTCGCGTCGGACTAATTGATACTATTGCGGAAACTATACCATCTTCTTCATCCGCAGCGGCATCCTTGCTCTCCTCATAATCACCCTCTTCCTCGTCTATGACTCTAGACTGGTGACGGTTGCGGCGTCGAGACTGGGAGGCTTTCATGCTTACGAAAACATCCTCCTCGTCTTCGTCGCCGGAAGACTCGGCGTAATTGACAGTCTTTCTAACCTATGAGTTATTAGCAAGTGTAGAAAAAGAGGGCATCGTATTCCGCTACCTTGCGTGTTGGGCTACTGCTCATGATAGATAGGGCAGAAAGGGGCTACCTAGTGCGTCAGCAAAAATAATATGCGAGGGAGAGTCGTCGCTAAGTACCTTTACCGTAACAGCGGAGCTACGGTTCTCTTGTGAACTGGAAGGCTCTAAAGCATCACTGCTGGGTACAGGGGTGACAGTGGATGGCTTTCTATTTGACTTTGTCGTCTCCTTAAGACAGGACGGCGTAGGAGACGAATTCAGGGCCGGGGAGGCTTTCGCAAAGAAACCGAAGAGGGTCTGCTGCTTTCCGGTGGCTGTGGAAGTTGATCCAGATTTCCTAGACATGGAAGGCGTCTTCCTAGCCGGAGTGCGAGACTCGCCCATCTTGATTCTTAAAACGCACAGGAAATGACCACTAAAATGAAGACACTACGGCGCCGAGGGCGAATATAGTCGAGATATGGATCAATTGAAAAGCATACGCGGGTTACGGGCAGCTATAGTTACTAGGAATTATAAGACGGTTATAAAGCAAATGTTGTCTACTAGGACACCGTCTGCTCGTTGTTGAGTTGATGGGAGCTAAAATATAGAATTAATCATTCTCGCACTCGAATTTCAATTAACAGAAAACGCGACTTGGCCTAAGCTCCCCACATGATCCGCGTTTAAACGCGTCGCGCCTTCTTTTTAACTAATTAAAAAGATACGAAGTACAAAGCATATGTACTGTGACGTACATAAATTTATGCACCGTAAGGATGTACTTCATAAGGCCATGTACTTCGTACATACATGTTGCATGGGGGTACTCATGTCGATACATGACCTCAAAACACCTATAAACTTCGACGATTTACAATTCAACTACAACTTACACAAACAAGCAACTCATACACGGAATCACGTCAAGAAACTCAAGCAGCTATGCAGCCTACAAGTACATTCTAAAATACCACAATTCAGATTAATCGCATCCACCAGTCTGTACTATCAAATCATCGTGCGAGTCTATATTTACACTGCTTCGTCCTTATTCCGGAACTCCAATTACGCCGTTGCTCACACCGAGATTCCAGTCCCCATCTTTAGGAAACTCTAATCGTCCTTTCATCCTCAGACTTTCTCTCCATCAAACTTATTTAGAATCTAATTTAGAATCTGAACTAGGATCTGATTCGGGATCTGATTTGAGACTTGGGTAGAGAAGAAAGTTGTCTGCAGCAACATCCGGCGGGGTAGACGGACCAGCAAGGTCGTCAGGCTTAATTAATCGGCGTCGACCGTCAACCACAACCTCTGTCTTGAAACCGGGCTCGACACACTCAACGGCGATGCGGGCGTTGTAGTCAAACGTTGCCATCAATACCCACGCATTAATGCCGGTCATCTCGATGCGGTACTGATACGGGTTGACCCACTGCGAGAGATCCCAGAAGCCCTTAGTAAAGTCCTGTTCGGCTCCCTGGGCTATATCGAAGTAGTAGTTCATAATGCATTCCAGTAATTCCTTGACAGCCGCGAAGCAGCGCTCCCCCGACGTCGTTTCATCGAGCGGCATGGGGCTCATCCTTCCTTGCTTAAACGCTAACCTACTCGTGTCAAAGCCCGCGCGGTTGAAGAACTTAGATATCTGTCCCTCCAGTCTGGTTCTGCGCTCATTAATCGGGTGGTGCCTTCCTAGATTATCGCTTACCGGATGACGGCGCGGGTCATATATAGTCGCCATCGTGATAGTGTCGAAGGAGCCGGGATTCTCATCTGAATCGTCGGCATACCAGACGAGCAGGACATAATCGTTCCCCCACTGGTCCTCCACCCAGAGCGGCCAGATACCCCAAGGTTTGGCCTTGAATACCCCGTATACGTCATCGCCTCTCTTCTCTGTCTGGCGTTCCGTCTCCTCGTAAATCGCCTCCTGGTGGCTCTCGTCTTGGGACCAGAGGGCGGGCCCGTTTGGAGGATGGACGGCGACCTCACTCTGCATAAAAGGGGGGGCGCATTTCCACAGGTGATCGGTCGCGACGTCCATAGCGCACATGGTAATCGGGGCATTGTGGGCAAGTTGAAGAGTGTTAAGTCCGAACGTGGCTCGGTAAGCCTCGTGAATGTAGGTCGGATACGGGACGTTCCTCCTACTCCTTCGATCTTCGGGTATAGATGTATACGTCCCGTCGTTTATTGTCCAACCGGAACTCATACGCATCTTGTAATCCCTCGGCGAAGCGAACTGCCTGTCGAACAGCGTGCGTGTCCTGCGAGCAGCCTTCCATAATCTTGGTTGACCTTTTGTAATTCCCATATTGCTTGTGTGTACTCGTCTTAGATGACTAAATAATATACTTATGACTATTAAGTAGATGTGCAACGGTCCCTACGGCGATAAGTAGAGTATGATAGCAATAGTTGACAACTGCTCTATCAGGGCCTGCGGATTGTATCAACTTTTAGGGCGCGTCGAAATAATGGGTGATCAGGATAGGAGCACATTCCTAAGGTCGTATTCGCGCGGGGCTGAATTCAGACAAACCCCTTTGTCGCCCGCAGAGTTCAAGCAGGTGTTGGAATAAAATCGTAGCTTGACCTTCCTTGTTCTCGGCGATGGTTCCGGTTAGGGCAAACCTCGGATTGAGACTTTGGACAATGGCGTCCCATACTGCTTTCATCTTCAAAACTCGCGCAGGAATAAAGCATGGTGTCGCTTCTAGAAAATCACACAGGTGCTTCAGACTCGTTCAAGAAGCATTGTTCTAAGTGCTGAAGCAAGCCGATTATGCCTAGAATCGGGTTTTCCATAACCCTGTGGAACATAATAGTCGAGTTGATACGAAGAGGTCATCTTCGTGCGAGGCTGCAAGCGCTGGCGGAGTCGGCATCGCTGATGCTACGATATGTTTAAGGAGGTAAGTAGAGTGTTCTAGAGGCCAGGTTATTTCTTTGGGCTGCTAAGCACTCCCAAATACCTCATGAACCGAACAAGATAGTCGGTATCGTAGACAAAAGGTAATATTTATAAAGCGTCACTCACCTTCTCACAAGTTCTAGCAAGATACTTGCGCTGTTTTAGATAGACTTCACAGCATGGTTCATATTAAGTTTTACCAAACGTTATATTATATCTAGTGATACGCTCATTCTACCTCGGCAAAGTAACGAACAAGGCCGATATGCTAACCCAATAGGCATTCAAGTTTAACCAGGTCCGAATGTTTTAAGCGACAGGAATAAGTTAATATGTCACAGATAATGATACGTCGAAAGGGATTTTCCGCAGTCAACATTTGAAGAGGATATGTTTACTGCGATTCCCAGAGAAATATTGCTTCGTTTATAGATAAGCCATATTATTTTATCCCCTTTACAGTATTATAGTGAACAGGTAGTTTGTATATACGTCGTATATTTCAGTACTGGGCGTTTCGGAAGAAGCCATATTGGCACAGAGTAGAACTGGTAATACACCTCGTGAGATTAAAACTTATTTTATGCTTAGCCCTATGTTTCTTTCGGTGCGTTTAGATAAAATGTTCTATATAAGTCCTTCGCCTCAAAAGGAGGTCCTCTGCTTCGTCCAAACAAGTGGGGACCTGTACGATTTTGCGTGTTCTACACGATCTGGAAAATATTTCTACTGCATGTATATACAAGAGAGAACAACGAACGGCAGTTTAAGTGATGATATAGTAGCTAATATCACGATCACTATTTGATAATAAATGTGCTGATGATGATAGCTTACCTAGAGTTTGAAGCATCGGGTTAAGAATAGACATCTTTGAAAATAAGCCAAACTAAGCGCCATATCTATAAATTGGTATTATTTCTTAGTTTAATTGCCTGCGGTGATTTACCAGTACGAATGTTTAAGCACTGGCGATATGCCCTAGCTTGAATTCGGCATGTCTCCGTGTCTCCTTGGGCGTACGGTAAGGGGCTAATATCAAGACGGAGACTGCTATATTCAGGATGAAATTTTCAGAGAATCTACCCATATAATGTGTTTCTTTGAATTCGAATGCCCTCGCCGATGCCAGCGGCTCCTAATAGATATCTACTTAATATGATATATGATATATTGAAAGATGAAAGATGTCGAAGTTGGTTCGACTCTGAAAAATTCCTCTTGCTATGAGGTAAGGAATGAGAATCTGACGTGCTAGACGATTTTTATGATTCATATGCTTACGTCCCTTTCGTCAAGGAAAACTAGGTTTGAACGAGGACGCCACTTATTCTATGACAGAAAAATATAACCTGTTCTAAGACAAAGATATCACTCTAAGTCTAATGTCTAATGAGGAAAGTCCGTATATATCAGCGGCATCTACTGCCGCCGCTGCATGAACCAAAAATATGTATCCACACGGCCGAAGCGGGAATAACCGGAAATATAGCCCTACCAGAGTAAGGCTTTTTCTAATTCCCGAGAACTCGGTTGCGCGCAATCCTTCGGTCAAATGCCTGACCTATCACCTCGAGGTTCCATTAGTATATGTCTGATGAATGATAATTATCCACACCATCGTATTTTGACTGGAGCGTACCTCACAGGAAATTTAAAAGATGAAAAGATTTAGCGAAAGAATACTTGCGGATTGATCGGTGGATGTGTGGAGGGCGCTACTAATTGTCTCCCCTTTGACCTATACTTGGCAATGATCCTCGTCTGGCAACTCTCCGATATCATGCTAAGAACGTAGGTAGCTCCCTATTTTACGCCTCCATGTCCGACCATAAGCGAAGGTTACATTATTTCTCACCGATCCCGTAACTTACATATGTTAGATGAATCCTCGAGGTTCGATGAAGCCCAGGTAGGAGCCCGCATTTCGGAACAGAGAATGTGGGTTTGATTCACACTTCTCGTTCTCTGGTAATTTTTATATCAGTAAATCATACCTTCTCATCATACCTTCTCATCAGGCCTCCCTACGAGATTCCCGAGCGTAACGGTTGCGTAACATTGTTTAGTCGTGTGGTCGATTTTGATACGTTGATCTACCTGTAGACTCGGAACGTCTAATCTACGTACATCTAATATTTGATACCTTGGTAAGGATGGAGCCGAAGGGGAGCGGCAGTAGCTTCGCACCCGCTGTAGCTGACGAACGAAAGGATCGCCTAGACCTTGAAGATGCGGTATCCGGGAGGGACACGTCGACGCCATCCGGCGTTTCGGCTGCGTACTCATCAGCTCCCGCCTTCGATTATTCCATCACGAAGGCAGAAATACCAGGATCGGTGGACCAGGAAGAGGTCGTTAGCGATGCGCCGCTGGACTCCAATACCCCTATTTCCTATCTCTACCTGACGTTCGACACGCCACTGCCGTGCCCAAATGCTGGGAGACCGCAGTCGGACCGCGGCGACCTTCCGGCGTGTCCCAACCTTTCTCCATACGCAGACCCGACGAAATGGCCGTTGGCGCGCAAGGGGGTTATGCTGATTATATCTTGCATGGCCACCTGCTTTACGGCGTACGCGGCCGGCGCGTATTCCGAATGTGCGGATCTGATCGCCACAGAGTTCAACACTACACGCGAGAGCGCTCTAGTCGGTGTAACTACCTTCTGCATCGGCTTCGCTATCGCCCCTATGATCTTGGCCCCGTTTTCGGAGATCAACGGGCGCTACCCCGTCTTCGCCATTGCCGGCGTCATATTTGTAGTCTTCCAAGCCGTCTGCGGCGTGGTCACAAACTTAGCAGGTATACTGATCGCCCGGTTTTTTAAGGGCGTCGGCGGAAGCGTGTTCAGCACTATGGTGGGCGGTGTAATTGCCGACATGTACGAGAAGGAAGACCGCAACATGCCGATGGCGTTTTTCAGCGGCGCCGTCCTGGTCGGTACCGGCCTCGGGCCGCTCGTGGCTGCGGTAATGGTTCATCAGTGGGGAGGCGAGGGTCAGAAGTGGAAATGGGTATTTTGGCATCAGGGTAAGTCAACAATTCCACCTGCCCACCTTGCTCTCGCTACTAAATACGTCGTATAAAAGCCATGAGAGTGACTATATCTACATCGGATCTTATGCGATATAATGGCAGCTAACATCCTAGCACCGCAGTTATTATAGATTTCATCTTGATGATTGCCGTCGTAGCCTTTTTCAAGGAGAGCCGCGGCTCGGTGCTCCTATCGAGAAAGGCAAGAGCATTGAATAAATGGTATCAACAGCTGGAGGAGAAAGGGGTATTTGGAGTTTATATCCCTGGATCGAATGGCGACTCCGATATCTTGTCGAGACTGGCGGCTATCAGGAACGACGATACGTCGGCCACAGAAAAGGGCCTGTCGGCGCCGTCATCAGAATCTAAGCTGAAGAGATGTTCGGAGCTGCGGCGAATTAGATGGATTGTTAAGGAAGACGAGCAGCATGCGTCCCTCGTCACTATGATAACCGTATCGTTTTTTAGGCCATTCGTATTTCTCTCTACGGAACCCATCGTCTTCTTCTTCTCGCTATGGGTATCTTTCGCATGGGGCATTCTCTACCTGACTTTCGGGTCTATTCCGCTCGTGTTCCAGAGACAGTACAACTTTAACATTGAGCAATCAGGCTTCGTCTTTATTGCCATGATAATAGGTTCCATATTCGCAACTATCCTGGGTATATATCAAGAAGGAATGCTCAAACATCCCAAGTGGCAATCCGCATCAGATAGCTCGGGGACGGACAGCTCGGAAGACAGCTCCGAGGAGATTGATACAGGTACCGGATTCTGGGCTTTTGTGCGACGAAAATTTCCAGCACAATCTCCCGAATCGCGGCTTTATTTTACCTGCTTCACGTCAGTGCTGCTACCGGCGGGTCTATACCTATTCGGATTCGCGTCTCAGCCATCGATCCACTGGATGGTTCCTACGTTTTCAATATTCCTCGCTACTATGGGCATCTTTTACGTCTACTTAGCTACGTTTAACTATCTAGCAGACGTCTATCAAGCGTACGCGTCATCGGCACTCGCCGCACAGTCCTTCTGCCGTAACGTACTCGGCGGGATATTCCCTCTCGTCACAGGGTTGCTGATCCGAAACCTCGGAGAAGACGCGATGGGTGGGCTACTGGGCGGAATTGCTACCGTATTGACAATCGTACCTTGGGCTTTGGTGTTGTTCGGAAGCAGAATCAGGGCTCGGAGCTCGTTTGCTATTGTGAGTGTCCTTGATTCGTTCACAGACTTGATTCGATCGCTAACAGTAGATAGGCGCTTGAGCAAAAGTGAAGGGAATAGAGCATATAGATTTGTGGATTAAAGAGGTATAAGTGCAAACATGCTATATAAAGGATATATTGTGCTAAATTTGGAAGAGGAATCCAAAGTACACCATGGAGTGTTGGGGTAGAATACGTCGGAGAATAGAATTGGAAAGTCTAGTAAGAAGATACTGTTGCTTTGTGAACGAATATGAATATATTTGGGATGGGATAGTCAGTATAGCACTCTTGATACTCTTAAAATGAGCTTTTAAGCGAGTTTCTATGGGGATATTGGGCTTCATTCTCTTCTAAACGGATGGTGTTGGCATTGGGGATGATGAAGGCTAATTCAGCATTTGGGATAGATGAGAATGTGAGAATTAAACGAATTAAACGAATTAAACATGGGACCATTTCTGATTAGGTGCTGTTACTCATTGGTTATACCTTCTTATAAATTTAGTAAACAGGAGCAAGTGAGTCCAACTCACCAAATTTCGACTTCTTTTAGTGCATTAACTTTACATATGTAGATAACGAGATATACATATAAACATAAAAGATACATCATACCCCCACTGCCCCGCGGTAAGGTACATAATGTTTAGCCCCTCCAAAATGACGATTTTGCAACTGAGCTCTCTTGAATTGATATTTTACAAAGATTCTTAAACTTGTCCCGGAACACCCGCGAAATCTAAGCAACCCTCGCGATCAACGCAATACCGATCATGGACGAAATTACAAAAATGTCTGGACCTGTTCCGACAAACTTTGATGCGGACAATGCAGATAATCTTGAGGATGTAGGACTTCCTTAGGCTGTGAATATCTAGATGTATCTAATAGCTAATCTGACTCCACGAGTAATAGATCGAGAAGCAGTTTGCGGTCAAAGGTTTGCGCGAAACCAAATCTACTTTCAATACAATATTCTAACCTTAGCTCGTGAGTGCAGCGGTTCAACATCTAGAGACATACTGGGCTATTTTGGAAAGAGTAAAAGGTTCTTCGTTGCGACTCACCAAGATGGACGATGATATATATGCCCACCTTAAAACCGAATTTCCCGAATTTGATCCCGCGGCCACCATTAATGAGGAAGAGATGAAGAGTAAGTCGGGTAAGGAGCGGTGGCGCAAGTTCATGATGGCCTACGAAAAGAAGGTCGATGACTACAACTTCGGCACTATGTTGCGGACGAGCCCTAGCGTAGAATATGAGCAGGACACGACGATATTTGGTACTGAGATTTACCCCCTTGCGAAGTTGAGACAGGGCAAACCCCATATGCTAACTCGCCCCCTTCTCTAGTTCCGAGGATGCAATTCTATGCCGTTGAGATAGCAAGAAATAGGGCCGGCCTTAACGACTGGATTTACGAGAAGGCTAATGGCGCGGGTAAGCCATAAGGTACAGCTTTTATAAACGAGATAGGAAAATATACTCTCTAGCTGCCCCTTACAATACGCAAAGAGGACAAGAGACGAAACAGGTAGAAGCGAACAAGAGCGCTGGAGCCCGACGTCGGTAAGATGATCAGAACCTGATATAGTAATGCGTGGATAGATACGTAAATGGACGAATGGCTTCGAGCTATAATCGGATTACTTAGGCGGCCTAGTATATTAGTGAGCTGTCAAAAATTCGACATTTGTCATGGTAACGGTTGTGGTAACGTTTATCATCAGAGCAAGCCTACTTCGAGATGCCCTTTATTCAAATTAGAACTAGTTAATAGAACTCTAGCTCTTTTGACACTATCGGCGCCCCGACACCTTGCTTGCAGCTACAAAGCAAGAGCGGACAAAGACCAACGTTACCGGGAAAGCTGGCGTAGAGGGTCTAAGTAAATAAATGTGGTCCGACGATAATTCAATTATAATTCTCGCGATAAAATCTCTGGGCTGGCTCCTAGACGCCGGCTCTCGCTCTTTTCAACAACTGACATCGTGCTAGCAGGACACCGAAGCTCTACGCAACGCAGCAAGGTCCTTTACCTGTCATGTCTCGACCGAGTCTAAAATCTAGGGACGGATCACTCTATTGCGATAGCGAAGACAGAGCGTCCGGTCATGCGCAATCTGCAAGAATCGAGTCACAGCCTTTACAACCCCCGTCTCTAAGACACCTTTTCGTCTTCGCGACGTGGCGTCACTGCGGAATATTGGCTGCGGGGCTGGTGGCATCGTTGCTAGTGGGCGCCATGAGAGCAGCTTCTGCCATCCTCATAGGCAGAATATTTGCTGTTGTTGCAGACTTCGGATCGGGGAAGCTGGACGGCCCAGGCGCCTACGCTCAGGTCTCGTCCTGGTGCGTCATCCTAATGTTGGTTGGCGGAGCGGGTGTGATTGTTAATTTTGCCTTCATGTTCATCTGGTCCATCTTGAGCGAGGTCCAAGCCAGGAATACCCGTCGCAAAGTGTTTGACGCCTTACTCACGAAGGACATGGCTTGGTTCGATGGCCAGGAAGACGGCATCCCGAGCTTGCTCGTGAGAATACAAACGTACTCCTCAACCTGATCTGGCTGCCACGCAAATCGCTAACCATTTATTAGACAGACCAGAGAGCTTCAAGTAGCATCTTCGGCGACACTTGGGTCCATAGCAGCCGAGATTGCTACATCGATCGCAAATCTCATCGTCGCATTTTACGGCTCGTGGAAACTCACGCTCGTACTCCTCGCCACGATACCGGCTATCGTCGTCGTACCCTCTTTACTAAGTGGTAAGCTAAAGCTGGCTATTCAAATACAGAAGCGAGAGCTCAGCCGAGCTTCTAAGCACGCGATATCCGCCTTGACCGCAATAGACCTCGTAAAGGCCTTCAACGCCGTCGACCACGAAGTCTGGCAGTATCTTCAGGTGATACAAAGGTCCATGAATACCTATCTAACTCTAGCCAGGACGAGTGCGTTACAAGTCGGCTATATAAGATTATGGTTGGACGGAATATTCGTGCTGGGGTTTTACTACGGTGCTGTTTTAGTGAACCAAGGGCTCAACCCAGGAAGCGTCGTGACGACATTCTACGCGGCTCTAGGCGCGTTACAGGCTATTTACACCATCGCACCGACATACGTTTCCCTAGCGAGGGGTATGGCCGCCGGCCAGGCGCTCTACTCTATAACTCACAACATCGAAGGCGGACGACGAATCTATCAAATGATAGGTAGCTACCGCCCTATAAACTGCTCTGGCAAGATCGAGGTTAACGACGTGAGTCTGCTTCAAACCACTCTTCTCCCCTATGCCTAACATTACCGTTTCCAGGTCAGCTTTGCGTACCCGTCAAATCCAACTAGGGTTGTTCTAAATAGATGCTCTTTCATCTTCGATCAGGACCGGCTATGTTTTATCGTAGGGCAGAGCGGGTCAGGAAAGAGCACGATAGGAAATTTGCTAGCGAAATTCTACGAACCCCTCAGCGGAAACATATTGATAGACGGCCACGCGCTGAAGACTTTGGATTCCGAGTGGGTGAGAAGCAACGTCACACTTATCCAACAGGCGAGCGTCCTTTTCAACGATACTATCTATGCTAATGTCGCAATGGGCCACAGAATACCTACGGAGGTGTCTAGGAAAGGAGTCGAAGCGGCATGCAAAGCGGCCCTGCTCCAGTCAACTCTGATCGAGCTACCTGACGGCTTAGATACGTACGTAGGGACTGGGGGCATCAACCTGAGCGGCGGTCAGAAGCAGAGGCTAGCCGTAGCGAGGGCAAGAATACGCGATCCGCCAGTGCTCATCCTTGACGAAGTCACGAGCGGGCTCGACCCGACGAATCGAGGCCTGCTTATGGATGGCATCAGGCAGTGGCGACGAGGAAAAACAACCATTATAATTACCCACGAAGTAGCACAGATCAACGATGACGACTACGTATACGTCATAGAAGACGCGCGCGTCGTGCAGGCAGGTTTCCGTTGGGATTTGCAGCGGCAGAGAGACGGCATATTTGCTGTATTGGCGTCTTCGGCTTCGAACGACGAAATCAATGGTGATAAAAAAGAAGTTTGCGCGGACGTCCCAGGAGATAAGGCAAGAGTTACAGTCTGTGTCACACCGCAAAGAAGCGCCGCATTGCAGGATCCTACCTCTCCGGACTACGTTTGGCCTTTCGGGGGGCCAGATGCCCTCTATCGGCGAAGCGCTAAGCCGAACGCAGGTGCGTCGGCCGTAGAGACCCACCAGTTTCGGAACGGGAATGAAAACAGGGAATATTCTTGGACGGGAGGCTTGGATAATCTGGACACGTTCCTAGAACCCCCTGATTTCTTCCGCAGGAGGCTCTCGTCGCTATGGTGGTCCGATCAGTATCGTCTATTTCGCAGCGAGTCCAACCAAAAGAGGCCTCTGAGTAGAAATAGCATAGTACGTCTTCAAGAGCTGGGCGACAAGGTACGAAAAATCCGCGGCAACCCTGCCGACAAGGACCGGCGGCGGGGACCTATGATTACGCCCGCGGAAACTCTCGAGGATTGTGACGGTGATAGGTCTGAGAGATTATCTTTGTGGGCTATTTACAAGACGGTATGGCCATGTCTGGCTACGAAAGAAAGAATATTCCTCATTGTAGGATTCTTCACGTGCGTCGTGCTCGCGGGCTTGGTTCCGGCCTTTTCAGTCCTATTCGCAAACCTCCTGGCGGTCCTATTTTCAAGCGGAGACAAAATGGCCGCGGGACAGAAATGGGCTCTGTGCCTCTTAGCAATTGCCTGCACAAGAGCAGCAGCGACGTATTTGAATCAGTACCTGATGCAGAGGGCAGGCCAGGCTTGGGTGAACGCCCTACGCATTCGAGCGCTAAACAGGGTGTTGCGACAGCCCAAATCGTGGTTTGACGAGCCGGCTAATTCGGCCGTACGCATAAATGAGTGCATGGATCGATACGCGGAGGAGATGCGAAATCTTGTCGGGCGTTTCGCTCCGCAGCTGCTACTCGTAACTATCATGGTTGTCAGCACTATGGTATGGGCACTGCTCATCTCGTGGCGACTCACACTCGTAAGCCTCGCGAGCGCGCCAGCCTTCGTCGCAGCCACGCAAGGTCACTCCCTCGCGTCTCAAAAGTGGGAAAATAGATGTCTCAAAGCCGCAGACGATATCAGCGCGATCTTGACGGAAACTTTTACTAACGTGCGCGTCGTTCGGGCATTGACGCTAGAGCAGTTCTTCTCGAATAAGCACGAAAAATCTATTCATAGAGCTTTCGAGCTAGGTGCCGAAAAGTCCGTCTGGACTGCTATCCCGTACGCCTTCTCACAGTCTATGGTCTGGTTTATTTTCGCGCTTACCTTCTGGTACGCGATAGAACTTCTCACAACCGATCGAGAGCTTACGATCCCCGCCATCCTACAGGTGGTAAACCTGTTAGTTCTAGGCGTCACTACCGCTTTTGGCATACTAGGCTCTATAACTGGCGTTTCCGCAGCACAAGAAACAGCTTCCCGACTAATTCACTACGCATACTTACCCCTAGACGCCTCCCACGAGTCGAGAGGCAAGATTCTACTCGTAACCCCTTTTCCCATCAGGATGGAGCGTCTGTCTTTCGCCTATCCCTCGAGTAACCGCACTGTACTTCGAAATCTTACCCTCCGCTTCGACGCCGGTACATCTACCGCAGTAGTCGGCCCTTCCGGCTGCGGCAAGAGCACGATCGCGTCTATCATCCTTGGCCTATACGTACCGGACCGGTCGAGAGGTAGGCGAAGCAGCGGGGACCAGCGGCAGCTGACCTTCGCGTCTACGCCAGCGGCTCAACTTGACTTCGTCGGCCTACGGACTCATATCGGTTACGTCCCCCAGATACCGCTCCTCTTCCCCGGCACGCTCGCGGAAAATATCGCTTACGGCCTAGCGGAAGACTCCCCGCTGCGCACGCCGGAGAATATTCAGAGGGCAGCCAAGGAGGCAGGCATCCACAACTTCATCCGCACTTCGACAGCCGGCTACGATACGATGGTCGGAGACGGCGGACAGTCGCTCAGCGGCGGACAGGCGCAGCGGGTTTGCATAGCCAGGGCCTTAGCGCGGCGACCTAAGCTATTAGTGCTCGACGAGCCCACGAGCGCGTTAGATACGGTTAGCGCAAGGGACGTGCGACATACGATAGAGTCTCTCATGCAGTCTGCAAGAAAAAAGAGCGTCTACAACGGCGAGGGCGTTAGTAATGGTAGGGGAGACGAGCTGTCAATTATTGCTATTACGCACAGCAAGGAAATGATGCGCATGGCGGATCGAATAATCGTAATCGACCAAGGTAGCGCAGTAGAGTCTGGCTCTTACGACGAGCTGTTGGCGAAAAATGGCAAGTTTGCGGAGCTGATGAGCGGCGGTCTCTGGGCGGGAGACAACAGGGAAGATCATTCACAGGGACCGCATGAAGTAAGGAGCAGCGCGCGGCTGGTTGCAGATGATCTTCCACTACGCAGAATAGGTCGGTCTGATGACGGCTACTCTGCTGAGACACCTAGATGGGCTGGTTTGCGAGATGTGCAGTGGGCAGACAATCGAGGTCCATCTACCGGCGTCTTGAGCCCTCTCACAAGTCCATTCGGCGCGTCTCGAAGAAAGGAGCGCAGGGACGATGGCGATTAAAACATGACGTACGAGTTTAGGTGTACCGTTCTTGTAGATAAAATAAGGATCGATTATAAGGAGTATTAATTAAAGTAATTGTTGTACAATATGGTATGAGCTACATGCTCACTCCTACCTCATAAGCTCTATTATATGAGAATATATTAAAATTTGCAAAAGTAAACTTGCGAGATGGCTGGCTATTGTGTTCGTTTGTGATACCTCACATATAGCTTTGATGAAAAATCATTTTTTTCCATTTCTCAAGTTGTAGAGATCAGTTTGCAGTTCTTTACATTAAGCGCTTCGGGTGTTAAAGTAGTAATAGCTCTAAGTTTGGCTATAGAAATAGACAACCACATCCGCCTAGAGTACGACGTGCGCAAGGTCGGTCTGTTTAATGGTATCACTCTGAATCTATCATTATAAGTTACCTACATAGGTACATATGTAGATACCCGACTCTAAACGTTCAGACACAGTTTACTAACAATCCTGACAGTACTTGTTTACAAATCTGCGAGTTATAGGTTAATACCGCCTTTCGCAAGCTTGTTTGAGTAGGTTAGGTACTCACCCATCCCATACCAGCGGTCCGGGAATCGTGTAATTCTGCGATGAGTTAGATTCGACATAGAAAAGGGTATGGGCATATTCTTACCGTTTGCGCCTTTATTTCATCCGAGTAGATGTTAATCTTGATCGACGGATCTGATACAGGTGTTAGCCACTCTCGCTATTATGAAGGCGACACGTACCATCTTCCTTATACGTCCCGGGGAACCTAGCAAAATACTCAGGTGACGGTACCGCCGTCCCTGTTCCGGTGATGTTCAGATGCGCACACTCGGGATAGAACTGAGGCTTATTCTCTATGTGGATGCTCAGGATCTCGTGCCTGATAATGTAGAGCCCCGGCTTGATGGTCGTCGGGATCGTAACGGACCATAGGTCTGGAGATCCATCCCAGTTCTGGAACTGCTTCTGATACCATATACCTTCTACGATGTTTCCCTCCACCAAGCCCGCCTCCCAGATCTTAAAGAAATCTAGCTGATTCACGTCGACGTCCTCGCAAGACTCCCCGCAGTCGGCGAGCCAAATCGACATGGGCCCGTACGGATGAAGCCAATACCAATAAACTGCCGTAATGTTATCCCCAGCTGCGATGGGAATATACGACGGCGGCGCTGTGCCTGGGGTATTGCAAGCCAACCCAGTATCGTTTACGAAGAATATCGGGTCTATGCTCGCCCATATCCTCTGGACCATCCAAGGCTTGCCTTGTTGGTCTTCCAACGGCTCGTCCGGGCTGTATCTGCAACTCTAGTTAGCGTCGACATCGAATATCAGCAATACAAAATCTTACCCCCTGTACCAAGTATCGCCAACAGTATAATTTGCAAGGCCGCCGTGAGCAGCGACGAAACTAGCCAAAAGCGCTAGCGCTGCTAAGAGGATCTGGCTGGCCATAGTGCGGTATGATTTTAACGGTGAGGGTCTGACGATGTAGGTAGCCGAGGCAGCATCACTAAGGAAGGAAGTTCAAGAGGCTGCCACAGCGCAACTACCGGTTGCCAAGAACCTGGGGAAACTCGCGGCTCCTGCTTGAAGTATTTGAACCACCTTGGAAGCAGGGCCAGATTCTCCAGACAAGTTCGGCCATCCTCGAGGGCTCAGTGGCGCGACGCTTTAACCACGTGCGGTAATTCGGAGCGTCTAACAAGCGGCTGGATGCAACCTCGTCTCCGGCTATTTGAAAGGCTTGCCACTTTCGCATCTTTGAGGGTCTATAGGATCTAAGAATAGTAACCTTCTAATTAGCCACGTTTAAATCTCTATTTACTCCAAAGGTTTTTCAAGCTCTGTTTTACGAAACTACGCCGGGAATGAAGAGCTCTAATAAAGAACCGTTAGAGAATGGATATAGGCGTGTTCTACGTACCAAAAGTATGAATACATTCAGGACTTTAAATTGGCCCTTTACCCGGACCACTCTCACGCTGATAAAAATGGACAATGTAGAAAGTTGTATAATTCTTCGACCCAAGGCTTCAAACTTGAGTTCCTCCCAAGGATTCCTAGTAGGCAGCATATGGACCATATTAATACTATAAACGTGTCCAGGATTTCTTGGGTATATTGATATTCCTCCCTCGATGCTACCCTACGCAAAAGCTCCTGCGCGTCTCAGCAGCACCAGCGATATTAGCCATATTACCCAATCTCCCCACGTTTGGAGATGTGGAGTCTCCTATGCTAAAGGCTCACCCCGTCATCATCCCCAAAGTGCCAAGCGGATCTCGGTGTAAGGGGTCAATCTCGCCACGCGCGAACGCAGTGGTTAAACGCGCCACTCCTGTCGAACCTCTAGATAAAAAAAAGCCTTTATTGCATCGTTTAGAGTGGTGCCCTCCCCATGTCTCGACTCGGCTAGAGCCGCTCGACCCCCCCTATCCTATCCTATCCTATCGACTCGGAAATGGGAGACGCGAAGCCACTCCAGTTCGGGCATTCAGAAATCAGCCGGAAAGCGACGATGCGACGAGTCACACGTCGTCCCGCATCAAAAAGCCAAGCCTAGCGACATATAAGAATCATCTCAACGCCCCCAAACCGCCCTTTTACTAACCAGCGAAGCACACTATCCCTACCTCATCCCAGATTCCCCAGAAACAGCGCCCAAGATGATGCGCCGTCTGACTTCCGCCCTCCTTCTGGGCTCCACGGCTACCGCACTGCCGTTCGCCGACATCTACCAGCGCCAGAACACCAGCGACTGCGCCGTAAAGGACACCTACCCGGCCGTGAGCTTTGATAAGCTGCCCGACCCTTTTACTTTCGAGGACGGAACGAAAGTCGCCAGCAAGGCCGACTGGACATGTCGTCAACAAGAGATTAGCAAGCTCCTACAGCAGTACGAGTTAGGCGCCTACCCCCCGCCTCCCGACAAGGTTGAGGCTTCTCTTTCCGGAAGCACCATGTCCGTCAAGGTCACCGTCGGTTCCAAGTCTGTCACCATCAGCACCTCCATCAAGAAGCCTAGCACCTCTCCCGGCCCCGCCATCATCACCATCGGCGGTTCGTCGCTGCCCATCCCCGGCACCGTAGGCACCGTCGGATTCAACAACGACCAGTTCGCCTCGCAGGCTTCCGGCCAGTCCCGCGGCCAGGGTGCTTTCTACACCCTGTTCGGAAACACCCACTCCGCCGGTGCTCTTACCGCGTGGGCTTGGGGAGTGGACCGCGTCATCGACGGTCTCGAGCAGCTCGGCGCCGACAAGACCGGCATCGACCCCAAGAGGCTAGGAACTACGGGTTGCTCCCGAAACGGAAAGGGTGCTTTTATCGTCGGCGCCCTCGCCAACCGTATCGCCCTGACCCTCCCGCAAGAATCCGGTTCCGGCGGTGCCGCCTGCTGGCGTATCTCCGACTCCGAACATAGCAAGGGCAAGAACATCCAGACCGCCGGCGAGATCGTCGGAGAGAACGTTTGGTTCAGCCAGAACCTAAACGCATACACCTCCAAGACCAACACCATGCCCGAGGATCACCACTTCCTCGCCGCCCTCGTTGCTCCTCGCGGTCTCCTCGCCTTCGAGAACGACATCGACTGGCTCGGCCCCGTCAGTACGACCGGCTGCATGAAGGCGGGTCGTCTCATCTACAAGGGTCTCGGCGTTCCTACCAACATGGGTTTCTCCCTCGTCGGCGGCCACAGCCACTGCATGTTCCCGTCCTCGCAGCAGGCCGAGCTTACCGCCTACATCAACTACTTCTTGCTCGCCGGCACCACGGCTCCCCCCGAGGTCGAGAAGAGCAGCGCCACCGTCCCCGTCACCGACTGGGCCCCGTGGACCGTTCCCACTCTTGCTTAAGCGGGTTAACAGGGTAAAACGATGACGGAATCTCTTGTATATAGCATACCGCGATAGCAAAGTGCCGAACTGCATAGGTTAGGTTAGGTAGTTTTGCCTTTTTTTAGCTATCTATTCGTACGTACGCGAACGGTAATAAAAGCCGCCTGTCAAATTCCAGACTTATTTCTTAATTACATGTGATTTGTTGCGCTTAGCCACGTAGCCACTCTTTTACCGTCGCTGCTAGATCTTCCTCTTGCAATCCGAGAGAGCTGATCGCATTTTTGTCCCCCAAAACTGCGAGGCCAGCACCGTCCGCGTAGATGCGACTCCGTAAGAAGTTGGAGAATGCGCTGAAATCCCCCTTGCTTAGCTTTTCTAGCCCGATCTTTTCCTGCTCTGCGGTACTGGCATGCTCTACCTTCCATTTCTCGCCCGTCTCCGCCTCCACGATCTTTAGAATCTGGTTTTGGGACGGATTAAACGACGCGATCGTGAGATATTGGTTGGCAGTCTTCTCCGGCTGCGACAATATGGCACCGATGACCTTGCCGATAAACGCCAAATTCGACGCCTGGACTAGCTCGTCTCCGGAGTCGTAGATGGTCACAGTCTTCGAGTCCTTGTTAAGCCCTACGGTCCCGAATTTAAGCCCCTACGTAGCTCGTTAGCGCTTATGATTCTATTGAGAATGACTTTATGCGTACCCAATCGAAGAAGATTCCGCTGGAGATGCCGGTCCACGTAAACCACGGATTCTCCCGAGACTTGCCAATGATGTAATCGAGAGTCTGGACCTTGCCCTGGATGATTTTCCCGATCGGTTTACCTTCTACGATTCTCGTATTGATGCCGAATTCGGACGGGATAAACCGCTTCACCTTGGCGGCGATAGAGGCGTCCACCAGCGGGACCTGACTGCCGATAGCCACCGTCGCGATCGTAGATACTACTGCATCTTGACCTTGAAGCGCGTCTGTTAACGCCTCGACGGACTGATAGTTAACCTTCTTAGTGGTGACTTCAGGCGGGAACGTGGCTGTCGACTCCTCACGCGCGAACGCGGTAACCTTGAAGCCAGCTTTAAGCAGCTCTTGGACGACCTCCTTTCCCAAATTCCCCGATGCCTAATAACATGTTAACAAGGTCGCGAACTTTGTTAAAATCTACTCACCCCAATTACAGCCACGTTCTTGATAGAATCCGCCATCTCGTTAATAATTTGCTGCGAGTTTGATTTGATTCCTAGTAGATTGAGGGGGATTATGTTTATCCAAGACAAGTTAATTGCCGGACATACGAGACTATTTATGCTACGAATAGCTAGCCAAGCGGGGGGATTATCATACGTGATATCAACTACCTAGGCGTGCTTGGAGAACTTAAGCCAAGCCTCTCGAACTCCCGAGCGATCGATCAAGGTGACGCGTTAGTGAAGACGGTAACGCCGCATATAATTGGACAGAGGTGAGCTCATAAGAGGTAGTAGATTCGTAATCCATACATCAAACCTTCAAACAATCAAACTAACTAGGTGATTTAAAAAGATTGAATAATTGATTTAGTTTATCATTGTAGTTTGATTAATAATGTTGCGGTTAGAACTAGCGGAACTGGTAATCAGTTGCCGGTAATAGCAGTTCGTACCGTCGCATTGCTAATGTTCTGTATAAAGCTCGGCGACGTAGTTATTAGTCGATTTAATATCAGACTAACCCCTACCTCTGGTTGGGATTTTATTGCTTGACACTTCTATTTGAATGAAATGAGATGTAGGATAGCCTCATCATATAATTATTAAAGTATGAGATGACGCCGTTTAGGTCATGGCAAATCATCCCGAATCATCGACAACCGGGTTCCCGCATCGCTATCATAATCAAGTCGTCCGAAAGTGGGGACATCGCGGTAATATCTACTTCGGCTCCGCAGACTGGAAACCACAAATTTGTATCATTAAGATACTGTGGGATGTTGTGGGATATATTTCGTAGGAGGATGTGGTGGGAGGGGTACAGGTACGGGACTAGCTCTCGTTGCTACTCTGAGGCATAGCCATCCCTGCTTCTCGAGGTTCTCCACAAAAGACACAATGGTTAGATAAACCGCAGCCTTTATAATAATGTGTCCATGGCCTCGGTAGGATGAGGAAATTTTTCTGCCGAAGTTCACTAACTCTCCTTTAGTCATGGTGCTTTCTCTATAGTATATAACACCCCATGAGTGTAGATATACGCGGTTCAACTCCAAGAACTTCTTCACACGAAGATCCCACCGACCACTTATACCTGGGTTGATCTTCCAATTGGCAAAGGCAATCTCAGGATTTGTCAAAAGGTGCGTATCCGTAATGGCCATAAAAGAGCTAATCTGTATCCCAAAGGCCTTTAGATATATATCTTCGGACCACTTCAGATATATGGATAAATCCTACCATGGTCAAACACGAAATGGTTCGACTCAAGTTTTTCCTTAGGTACTACTAGGCGTTAAGGGTGATTCTATATCCGTTGTATATCATAATCATGGTATGCAGCATGATTATAAGAAGTAAAGATGTAGTAGTGTAAGATGATTGGCGAGCATGTAGCCGGGAATGAATGCAGGGAGCGCTGTGGATATAAGTACAATGGGAATGGGTTAGGTTAGGAGCGTATATAGGATGGTAAGATAAAAATAGAAACTTACCTCGATGTTGCAAAATTGCGAAAACAAAAGGCAGAATTGCCTATAAATTTGGTGATACGGAAGGGGGATACGAGAGACGGCGAGATGAAGATGAAGGTGGAGATATCAGGATTGGCTAAAGCACAAGGTAAAGAATTAGCGAAGGAGTAGGAGAGCCTCATCTCAAGGCATATTGAGTACAGTAATCACGAGATGAGGCCATCGTGATGACTGTTGTTGTAATGATGATGATTACTTAGAGTTGACCCAAGTAGAAGTGGGCTCTGAGAACATCTATTACATATCCTATCATTCCATAACATTAACGTTATAAATAGGTATAGATTATGAAATATCCTTAAGCGGCCCGTAGCTTAAACGGAAAAGACAACTCTCCAGTAACTACTCCCATGGTGTTCTTAATCTCACCGCGATGGAACCTATCAAATCGTTGACGTACTTCAATCGACCCAATATCTAACTGCTCGAGGATCTCCGCCGCAACCGCTTCCATAATAGCGTAATTACCATCTTCTATCTTAAGCGCAATGCCAATACTGCCATTAGCACCAAGTCGCCGTGTATCCTCTGACTCGCGAATCCCGATAGAATAACAGCCGTCTCCGCCCCCTTTTCCAATGAGCGCGCCCTTGTACGCATCGATCAAGATAGTACAGAAGCGACCGTCGCCTGCAATATTCTCCGGAAACCGTGCCATTGCATTGTAAATTCGAGCCATCGCTTGTATGCGTGGGGATACCGAGCTGCTCGCTTTCGCTACATCGTCTGCTGCTTGAGCGAAAGCAGAGTACATGATGGCGATAGAATGCAGTGGTGCCGCTGGCGAGTAAATATTGCAGCCATCTAAGGCCAGTTTGACCTCGCCGGGATTAAGACCAGTTAAATCTTCTATTATAGATACGATCCTAGCTTGAATTGGATGATCTGAAGTATGGTAGTCGACAATACTAGCGCCAATGCCCTTTGCACCAACCATAATACCGATATGGTTGCCAGAACAAGCGTGGCAAGCCTGAGTAGGCGTAAATCCCTTTTCGATCCAGGCTCTGTTAAGGGCAGGAGATATGGCCGGATGGGTGCCGCATTGGAGATCGCTCTCTTTAATATTCGACTTAACCAGCATGGCCTTTGCCCGCTCTACCTGTCTCTCCTCGCTGCTATGAGTGCCGCACATGAGCGCTAGGTCGGCTTCTTCAAAGCCAAACTGATCCAACGCGCCGGACTCTACCGCAGGTACAGCCTGGATAGGTTTAGCCCCCGAACGAAGGAGAGTTAACCGTGAAGGGTTGCCTAATGTGTAGAGGAGCTTGCCGGTAGCATCAACGACGGCGGCGTTGACTAAATGTCTGTTCTCTAAGATCCCGCCACGGATGCTGACGACGAAGTCGCCGTTTAGAGGGGTATTCTCCATGTCGTTCTATGTAACTTAAGTTAGACGTGCGTAATAATAAAAATAATAAAAATAAAAATATCTAGCAATTCTTATAAGATGATTATTTCCGAGATCTATTAAGTAGGTGGTCATTTTAGTTTGTGATTCTTATATATTTTTGAATAGCTTCTAGTACCGCTCTCTATCGAGTCATACGCCCTCCGCGTTTATCGAGTTTCGCGCCCTTTGAGCACTGCGTAAGGTAAAGGGCGTCGTATTCTAAATATAGAGTTTCTCTCTTATTATTTCATATTTAAAAATCATGGTCCCAGTTAAGCACCTACTTTTCCTAGAACCCCGCCTCAAGGAAGTTGCGTTTATATTTGCGTGATCATGGCCTGTTATGATCAAAGACTATTAAACAAAATTCGCATCTTTTCACTCAACTCAACTACCTCCGTCGAAGATTCTCTTCAACAGATTGCCCTCCGAATTGGGGAATTACTGAAATAGGAAAGTTAACTCCGGGGTGTTACAAGGCCGGCGCAAAGGGAGTTTACAGTGTTTAGTCTATTCAGGCTTATATGAAACCGTATAGCTTCATTGATAGTATTTTGAAGTTCAACGAGAATTATAATTTCGAACATTTTAACCTAGGTAACCCCTAGTCTGCATTGCGCAACTTGTCAATCGTAGGGCGCAACTGGGATGGTTTATGCAGTAAGCTGGATGGGTCCCTAAATCCTTGTAAGAATCCTAACCCCTCAATGTTAGTGAAGTCGTTAAGATTTGAAAACTTCGTACAACTCCAAGAATTACCACGAGCTAAGTCTAAGTCTAACTATTATTAAAATAACTAAATTTAGTTTATAGTTTTCTTTAGTTAATGTATAAGTTAGTTAGTGATTCTCCTATTAATGATTTATATTAGTTAAGGTAAGTAGGTAGTTAATTGTTTATAATTGTCTTTGAGCTTCTTAGACTCCCCCCGCATAGCCTTCGGTAAGCCGGTATTTAGATATTGACAATCAACCCTTAAAGCTCCGATCATAGGTGGATCGTCGAGCCGAACAAAAAGGTATAAACGCTGAATACTTGCCCGAGTGCTTACCTTCAACTTTATAGCATCGTGGGATTACTCGACTCTTATTTAAGATCAATACTTTAATGTAGAGTTGTTTTAATTATATCTACCTTGATACCTTTACCTGCAGAACATGAGCCGCTCCTGCTTGTCAATATGTCTTCTATCGAGCTTTCCGATTTATCCTCTACAAGGGATGAGCAACTAGTTGGGTTGGCAAATCATGGGTCAAGTCCAGAACCTGAAGAAGCCCCTACCATATTACAGCCAATCCACCATGAGACTTCCAACCGGTATGCAAGTTACCTACTATTCCTTTGTCAATATTTCTAAATTCAGTTATGGAACCTACCTGCGGTAGCAAGGCTCTTATTTCACTCGTCCCAATTTCGGGCATGTATCTGAGTATAATATTTATTATATTTAGACCGCAAAGGTTAACTTGAAAATAGAAAATCGATGATAATAGTTGCATCCTCGTTCACGATGGTATTCACCTGTTGTGGGCTCAACTTCGCCTTCGGTGTATTCCAAGAACTTTACGACGGGATGGCACGGCAGCCCAATACTCCTTTTACTGGCGCGACTCCTGCGCTTATTGACCTTATTGGAACAATATCCATCTCAGTGATGACCATAATTGCGCCGTTCTCAGTAGCCTGGGCTAAGCGTTTCTCCCCGCGTTGGATTTCGTTCGTCGGCGGCTTCATATTTGGATTCTCACTCATTTTGGCCAGTTTCGGAACTAGGCTTTGGCATTTCGAACTCACGCAGGGTTTGCTTCTTGGTATAGGTACCTCTATGCCGTATATGGTTGCCGTGACGGTGGCGCCCGTTTGGTTCACGTCACGCCGGGGTCTTGCTATGGGCATTATTCTAGCCGGGACTGGTGTCGGAGGTCTCGTATGGGCACCGGTGATTAAGGTGCTTATTGATTCTGTTGGTTTCCGAAATTCGCTTCGTGTATCCGGAGTTGTATCATTCGTCTTGGTTGCCCTATCCAGCGCCGCCATGAGCTGGGAGCCTCAGACGCTCGCGCGCATCAATGCTGAGAATGCTTCGCGTACGGGTCGTCTTCAAGGTATCTTAAACGTGCCGCTGGTGGACTGGCGCGTAGCAAAGACGCGGAAATTCGCCGCTCAGGGACTAGGTGCTATCCTCCAAGCTGCTGCCTATTATACTCCTGTCTTCTTCTTCGCCTCGTATGCTGGTACTCTTGGATATAGTGCCACTGCTGGAGCAAATTTTATCGCGCTTAGCAACGCATGTAATGCGATAGGCAAGATCGTCATCGGCTACTTCGCTGACCGCTTGGGCCGTCTCAATACTCTCTTCCTAACCACATTCATCAGTGCAGCCATCACACTGAGTTTCTGGGTTCCTTCAGCCGTCTATGGTTCCACGGATGATTCCCGCAACCTCTTTATCAGTTTCACCGTCTTGTATGGTCTCTTCGCTGGTGCGTACGTTTCATTGTTCCCTGCCAGTCTCATCGAGATCTTCGGTATACAGAATTTTGCCTCCGTCAATGGTGTGCTTTATATGGTTCGTGGCCTAGCTACGTTAATTGGTACACCAGTTGGCGGCGCCCTGATTCGGAGCAGTACCGAGAGTGCAGCTTTCGCGCCGCATGGCTATGTTAACATGGCAATACTCGTCGGAGTATTGCTCTTTGCTGCTAGTATCGCGGTGTTTTGGATTCGCGTTGAGGCGATGGTAGGACCTAGCGGACAATGGCATCCAAAGTGGAGGATGTAAGAATTACAGCCCCCAAGGTTAGATGAACACTAGTATTATTGATATCTGTCACATGCTTTGTAGAATACATTACTATTTACCTAGAAGTTAGGTAAGTATATCGAAGTGTCAAGTGTCCTGAATTAACTTTGATATCCTATATTAAAACATGTTGAATACCTCCTTTCTACGCGCGAGTCAACTTACACTGGCACAAGAGTTCGTCGCCCCTATGTCATACCAAAGGCTTTCAATCTTATATTATAACTTTACTTAACTAGATTATATTCTGGAACACGTTATGCATAGGTTCAGATATGATTTTGTTGTTCTTTTCCTAAAGAGTCTTACTGGCTACCTTAGACACCTGTTACGGACGTCCTTAGTCAGTAATGGTATCCGAGTATATACCTCTTAGATAACCATGTGATTCTAAACGGAATCTATAGTTGGAACGTATCAAACCTTCGTACTAATAACCAATATCACGTAAAATTTGACATCTTACAAACATTTCACGTCGTCGGCCTCGGGGATAGAACTAGTTGAGTCTACGACCTTGATAACAAACGTGCACCTGATCGCTATGGCATTATAAATGCCTAACATTTCTTACCATACTATCACACACTGACTTCAGAAACGAGCAGCCCGACAGGAAGGATGGGGAGTAAAGTCACTCAGCTTGCGTCGGGATACTACTGGCATGGTATGTGACGACTGGTTGACAGATAGTGCATGTGGTTGAGCAGTTATCTAAGCGATGGGAGGTTGCCTCAGGGTTGGAGGTATCTCTCAGGAGTTATCTTACGTGCATACTTCTTACTCCTCGGCGCCATAGTCTAGTATATAAAGAGGAAGTAGTAGTATGGCTTGTCGTAGGTGGTGTTGATACTATCGCTATAGTAACGTTGCAATGTTAGATTAGGAGCTTGAGATTTTTCCATCTTATTATTAGCATGCGGGAGTTGAGTCTGGGGTATGGTGAAGATTTGGGGTTATCTACGGCAATAAGTTATCCAGATAGACGCCTGTGTCAAGGGAATGTTGCATGGAATGTGAGCCTGGTTATATCTCAGATGACTTCGGTGTCCTGTCCTGGAGATCTTGCGAAAGTGAGCATTAAGCTTAACTTGCTCAGCTTGAAATCAGATTATGCTACAAGGAAGCTTGTCAAAAGACATGTCAATGTTGCAATGACGCGCTTTAGCCCTTGTCAACCCCCCCTTTAAGAGCTTGCATGGTCTTGTTAAAAATCTACCTTCTCATTCGTGAACTCCGAACCCCTAATCCCGAAAAGGAAGCTGTTCATGTCAGGGACTATCACACTACAGGACCTGCTGCAAGTCAATTGTTTCTAGGTAAAGATAATAAAACTTGACCTTATCGCTCCTGTGATGTAGCTAGCAGTGGTACAAATCAAACAGAATCATAATGTGATATTTACACGTTCAATACTCTTGGCTGGGGCTGCGGCGCATGTCTTAGGTGGATATAGCGGGTGCAACCGTGGGACGTGGGACGTGGGATAGGATTCCTAGAGCCGGCTAGGGACTCATTAGAGATCTAAGCTCAGTATATACCTATGTAGTTCAGCCCTAGCTAATTTCCCACTGGGGTTTCTGCCTGCATATGTATTGTATAGGATATTGTATAGGATAAATTCCTCTTCGACAGGTACTGATACCATGTTCCTCCGAGAAATGGTCCGTAGATGAATCCCTGCCGATCTATCTCATCGTCTACTTGCCTCCTCGTGCGATTAGAGTAGACCGCGTGCATTCGGCGGCTCCATCACCTGCTTGAACTGGTGCAGTCGTTGGTTGTAGTGTAATTTCCGCAGGTCAACTTACAGTCGACCCACCAATACTGGCTGGATGACGCGTGCGGTGGTTCCGATCTCTCTGGGGTAACCATTAAGGCAACTGGTGTCTAAGTAAATATCCTAGCATACAACAACAGCGTGTCATGGGCTTGGTTGCACGGGTTTAGTTGCCATCTCATGGCAAGTCGATGACTACTGGCTTGTAACATTCAGACGGTCATCTAGGCATCGGCGACGGGTAGACGGATCTTAGGGAATGTGAACGAGGAATGTGAAATAATAACTATATATACGGGTATGTGCGTCTCTTCAACTAATCTAAAATACCCCTTTCCCATACCAGTCCTCTTCTGTTCGGTACCTAGTTAGAGCCTCAAGTCAAGCCACATATCAAACATGGTCTCTTCCACGCTGACTCTGGCATCCTTGGCCAGCATTCTCCCATCCGCCCTCGCGGGATTCAACAGTGGTGCTCAGAGCAATGTTGCTGTATATTGGGGTATAGTCATACGATGATACGAAACGCGGTTGATATGATGTTAACGCATTACGACAGGTCAAAACTCTTACGGCCAAGCAAGCTCCCAGCAACGCTTAGCTGAGTACTGCACAAGTAAGCCCACCTCACCCTTCTATACGGCCTTATCTTTGCTAACTTGGATTGCTATAGATGATCAGATCAATGTATGGAGTTCGGACTTTCTTAAACCGGAGATCAAATATACTTACTATGTTTTTTTCGTAGATCATTCCGATATCTTTCATGAATGGCATTAAGACTCCGATCACGAACTTTGCCAACGCTGGAGATAACTGCACGGCATATGCAGGTACCCAACTCTTAAATTGCCCGCAGCTGGAAGAGGATATCAAGACATGCCAGTCTCAGGGAAAGACTATCCTCCTGTCCATCGGGGGAGCGACATACACTGAAGGTGGTTTCTCAGACTCTTCGTCAGCTGAGAGCGCGGCTCAGTCTGTATGGGATCTGTTCGGTTCAGACACGAGCAAGCCTAACAGACCATTCCTCTCTGCCGTCGTCGATGGTTTCGATTTTGACTTCGAATCTACGACTCAGAACTTCGTACCATTCGCTTCCAAGCTGCGTTCGCTCATGGATGCCGATAGTAGCAAGACCTACTACCTCTCCGCGGCGCCTCAATGCCCATACCCAGACGCCGCGATGAACGACATGCTGAATGGAGCGATTCCGTTCGATTTCATCATGATCCAGTTCTACAACAACTACTGCGGTGTTTCATCCTTTACACCGGGATCAACGACCCAGAACAACTTCAACTTCCAAACTTGGGATGACTGGGCTAAGAACACCAGCAAGAACAAGGACGTTAAAGTCTTCATCGGTGTACCAGCTAACACG
Organism: Daldinia childiae; assembly: GCF_008694065.1. Taxonomy (NCBI): domain Eukaryota; kingdom Fungi; phylum Ascomycota; class Sordariomycetes; order Xylariales; family Hypoxylaceae; genus Daldinia; species Daldinia childiae. The sequence goes on from NW_022984660.1 coordinate 199,016, forward strand.
GGAGCCGGTGGTGGTTACCAACCCGCCTCCGCATTGGCCCCAATCATCCAGTACTCGAAGCAATTCTCAAGCTTCGGCGGTGTGATGATGTGGGATATGTCACAACTGTACCAGAACTCGGGATTCCTCGACTCTGTCTATGGTTCGCTCACCGGATCTGGGGCCGCTAAGGCGAAAGCTCCTACAACCTTGGTAACTAAGTCTAAGGCTGCACCGACCCCTGTCGCTTAAAATAGGTTGTGAGTATACCCCCCTGTGATTATCTGTAAAGCGAGCTGAGTCTCGCTTCAGCTAGTCTGTCTACTAACGTGAAACGTAGGTGCCAAGAGTAAGACTATCGCGACCTGACCACATATTAACCGCCAGTCATTGTGGATTAGGTATCAAGATCAAGTAGTGACAGCATAGGGATGGCTGTATCGTTCGTTACATTTGCCTTCTTCGAAATTCGTGTATATAGTTACCGCTTCGTATGATGTATATAGTCTTTTATAGCTTGAAGCATGTATATAACTCGTATATATTTGGTGGGGTATTCTCGCCAACTCATATTATATTATTTCGCCATCTCTATGTAGAATTTTGCTTCGATGTTCCTGAAAATGGAGTATTGCATGGGCCGATGGGTCGACAGCAGGGTTTAAATTTCTAGCCCCCAATATCTAAAACGTTCTGCTGGTCTAATTGGGTGATTGATTTGCGCTACGATGGGTAGCGTTGCTATTACGACGTTGAATATGCGCCTAGGTATGTCAACTTAGGTATAATAGTCGCCGAGCCGCAGTCTGTATTTATGTATATGCTTGAGCCGATACAAAATCAATCAACAAATCGAGTTTTCGACTTGTTTCTTAATTTCTTAATGAGGTCCGACAGCATCATAGAAATATATTACATGAATTTTATTTCAAATTATCTATAAATTAATTTTTAGCAAACTTATGGCTAACCAGCAACATGGCGTTACCCCTGAATATGGCTTTAATAATCATCCCTTGGGCCACGCCGACCAATACACACAATATACAGAATACAGTCACAGCTATACTGCAGATGCTTATAATAACTACTACTACATAACAGCAAATCCCGACATACCAAAAGCAACTCAACCATCCGAGATGAATTCTAAAGGAGAATATAGCTATAATCATTTGCAGCCATCGAAAGATGCAGTTGGAAATGGGGTACAAGTTCAAACTCGATTACTGGACAGCTCTGAACTACAAAATACCACCGACATAAGATTGCAAGATCCTTTACTAGCGATAGCTTGCTTCGTTGGGGGAATTCTAGCCGCAGTAGGCCACCACTTATATTACCAGAGGCTAAATGATACGCCTGTGACCTCTGAGAATCTACAGGTGTGGTCGATTAGAATCGGTACGGGACTTGCTCTCCTCACCAGATGCGGGCTAGTCGCAGCGATAGGGATTGCTGTTGTCCAACAGACCTGGTTATCATTGAGGAAAAGAGCTATGTCGATTGGTGGTATTGATAGTATGTTCGATATCATGGGAAACCCATGGTCGTTCTTTAACACAGACTTTTTGATACATGCGAAGCGCCTCGCGGTTCTTGCTGCTATCGCATGGTGAGTTCATAATCTTTATTAAGACTCAGCTTCGTAATTGAAGTATTTATCTAACTGCTTATTTCTTATTCATCATAGGTTGCTTCCCATCATCACAATTGTGACGCCGGCGACTCTGTCTGTTGTGTCGCGAATGACTCACGATACTGTCGCTACCAGGGTTCCGTATTATAACTTTTCGAATACTGATGGTTGGGGAACGTATGGAGGGTTTGGATATATTTCCGGAGCAGCGCCTGAGATGGCACGCTTATTTACGAGGACTTATATATCGAATAGTCCCATACCTCAGACGCCCCCCTTTGCCAATGCATCGTACGACTTCAATTTCTGGGCCCCATCTTATAAATGCTCGAACGCCAGCGATATTATTAGGACGAGGAATAATCGTACTTGGGACCTTGATTATTATAATTATACGAATTTCGAAGAGGCTTTTAATGCGGAAATCGCCAACCCGATCTCCGCGAGCTCCACGACTAATTCTTCCAGCATCTCGCCACCATTAATATATAAAAGTACTGCTCCTAGTAGGATGAATAATATGATCCTCATCGGTGCCAATGGCCACAACGAGCTTCGGGGTAATATCGATCATAACTATCTGGTCTGTCAACTTTACAACACTTCATATGACATAACCATGCGCTTCGACAACGGAGTTCAGTCTATACACGAGAAATCCATTGCGCATGTAAATTCCCAAGAATGGGATAATGAACGTGGGCGTTTATCTGTGGTATTGGCTAACGGCCTCTGTGCTCCTGATCCTGCTGCAAATAACGCCACGATTTGTCCGACTTATTATATGGTGCACTATCTTTTCACGCGCTTCCTAACTGGCCTGGCACGGATTAATGCGGGAGGGGAATTGATATTTCAGTCGGATGGTTTTGAGGGCAATATCGTCGAGGCTGGAGAAGCTCCCTTTTTCCAGTCGGGATTGAGAGACTGTCCCGAAATCTGGAATTCTACAGACTACCAGAGTGCTTCCGGTGGCCCGCTCGCATTCCAATCGCTCAATAGATGCCCAGGAGGAACACTCGGAACAGCGATCGAAAGTCTCTCCAGAAACTTTACGTACAGCCTCCTGACTTACAGCAACTGGCGAAATTTTACGACCGAGGTACCGATAACCGTATCAATGCCGAAGAACTTCTTTTATTATAACAGTGTCACTCTCCTGATTACATATTCGTCCGCCGTTGTGGTCACGCTGCTTTGTATATGCGTGGGGTTCGCCGCATTGTTAAGCAACGGTTATACTAGTAGCACGGCCTTCTCCGCGGTACTTCTGACGACTAGAAACCCTGATCTCGATAGGCTGTCTACAGATAATACTCTTGGAGCAAAGCCTCTGCCGCATCCTATTCGCGACACCAAGCTTCGTTTTGGTATATTGAGAACCGAGGGATCGGAACCACAGGCTGGTTTTGGCCTGGATGGTACAGTAACACCGCTAGAGAATATGGCATCAGTAATACTCCGAAAGAAAGGAGCTGAGAGAACTGTTGATTAGAGGATAGACATATTGGAAGAAATATTTGACTTCCTAAAAGTAGTAATGAGAGACGAGGGCTGAATAAGCCCCGTTGATTAAAGCCCCTTGGAAATTGCTTCTTTCTCGGATATAAGCACCGTGTAATATATTATTATTTAACTGTATATCTCAATGACGCAAGGGAAAGCCATGGCTTAGTGGGGTATGAGACAAGCACGACATATGTTAGGAGGTAGGTTAGAGCCTCGGTATTTCAATAGATATAGGCCATATACATGCTCCCATAGCTGGTTCTAACTTGACTACCTACCTCCCAAGTTACCTAAAGTATAGTAATGTCGTCTCTTCACCACGTTCTCCTACTCGGCGGTAGCGGCAAGGTTGCCCAGCTACTAACGCCCTTACTTCTCCAGCGATCATGGAATGTCACTAGCATTATCCACGACCCCGCGCGGGTCGCAAGCCTGGAGAAGCTTGGACAAGGCCAGAAAGGGAACCTAAACGTTCTAGTCCGCAGCTTGGAGGAAGTCACAAACGAAGCTCAGGCTAAGAGCATCATAGATGAAGTGAAGCCAGACTATGTGGTGTGGAGTGCTGGTGCAGCGGGCAAAGGAGGGCCAGAGAGGGTATTAAAACTACTTGACTTTAAGTCTCTAGTTATATCATCGTTGCTAACTCTTCATTAGACATTCAAGATTGACCGTGACGCTGCAATTCATTTCATCCGCGCATCAGCCGCCACAGCATCAATCACCAAGTTTGTCATGATTTCATACCTTGGGTCCCGGTTAAAGAAGGCACCATGGTGGTCTGAAGAGGTTTGGCAGGATTGTCTAAAAACGAATAACGGCGTATTGAAAACATACTACCAAGCTAAGATAGCAGCCGACCAGGTATTCTACGAGGAAGGGAAGAAGAGGAAAGACTTCGCCGCGATCAATCTTCGCCCAGGCATATTAACATCAGAACCAGCGGGTAAGGTTAAGCTTGGGAAGCTCCCCGTCTCGGGTACTGCAAGCCGCGCGTCTGTCGCGCAGTTAACTGCGCTACTACTCGACGCCCCCAACGTCAAGAGCGGCTGGCTTGACCTTATTGACGGTGATGAGGATCCAGAGGTTGTTGTCAAGAAGTGTGTCGAGGAGGGAGTAGACGCTGCTGAAGGCGAACCGTTTTACTAAAAAGTGGCAGTTCGTATTTAATACAGCCTAGAACTTCGCAGCACTAAAAGGCCATCAATGATAGTAATAAGTGCCTAAGTCAAAAAGGCAGGAAAATCAAGAGTCACTCTATAGCTAACGACTTTAAAAGGAATACATGATTGAAGGCTATTGTGAAGAAATATGATAATAACGCAATCAGTCGCAGTACCAAGCCTGTTGACCTAGTGAGGTTTATACCGCCACGGGGAATTAAAATTCAATTACTACCACCATAACTTATAAGCCCACGAAATTGAGATGCCATACTAACTATATTCGACCTTACTGCCAAACTACAGCATATCCGCACCAGGCGGTTTTATTTGTGCGCTGCGCATCCTTTCCTCCAAGCGACAGTAAGGACAGTGCCAAGCATGACAACATTCAGCGTCGTAAGACCCGCAAGGAACTGTATCTCAGAAGCCATCGTAATAGTAGAAATAGATTCCATGATGAGATCAACCAGTAATCTTACCTTTTTTGCTATTTCTTGTCCTATAGTAGCTTCTGAGTTCCTGAGTATTTTATTTACAGTATAACGCGAATCCAAATTCCCCTAAAACTAATCCTAATCTTCCTATATCTCTCTTATGACATTTGGTGGCGGCGGGTTTAAATATAAGGAATACTAGCGCGAAGGCGAGGAATTACTATAGCTGACCTAAGAGGGCTTCTTAAAGAGGAACTGGACGCAATGAATTCTTTATCACTGCGAACAAAGGCTCTTTTATAGTGGAGTTAAGGTTATTATAAGTGTCCCTTAATAATCTATTGTTATTATTTTTACGACAATAGGGGAATAATGATTAGTTATCCTATAGCAATAGTATGAACATATTGTCAAGAGACCGCCGGGAAATTCGAATATCCCTATCATGTTGAGAAATTTAAAATAGTACGAAGCGTAACACACACACTGAAGAGTTCTGTGGCTGTGAGTTTATTCTGACACTTAAGAACGTGACCGATACCGTAGGGAAGTTGAAGTCTACGTGCTGCAAAACAAGGTGCTAATAATATAGCATGTTATATTTACTTAAGTTAAAGAAACTCGTTATTTGGATAGACACACAATCTAGGAGCAATACGCTAACATGTCAAGCCGGTAGGATAGTATGGGCAATAGCGGAGCGAAATGTTAACATTTATTAGATGAACCAGAACATATTAGAGAAACCATAGGAACATTCAAAATTACAACTCTCATTAACAATATAAACGATGGGAACAGTGTGATAAATAATTTTATTTTTACGCCAAGTTATAAGCCTATCTACCCGAAACCATGGGTTACCTTCTTCCACCAAATGTAAAGGTGATTTGGAATGATGCTAAAATGGACTTCCTAACAAATCATACACCTAGGTACCTAAGATGTGGCCGAAGATATAAAGAAGGTCCATAACTTAAGCGGTGAAGAATCGTGCGCTCTTACCGGTGTCTCTCATTTCAAGACCTACCGGGGTACCACAAGTCAAAGAATCGTCGTGGACTTGAATAACATCCCAATCGTTAAGCTCAACTTCACTATGCTGAGTACCGTGACATTCGTCGATTGAGCACTCGCAAATCAGTTTCGTTCCGTCCATGCGGCAATGGTTACACGAACCACTGAACCCGCCATTTGATACGTGGTTTAGCGAGCCCAAGTAGTTGGCGAAGCATAAATTGAGATCAAGTTGGAAATCTGCGCGAGATCCATATCCGGGCTGGACGCAATTGGCATGGAGAACATGCCCTTCCGTCAAGTGGATATCAGTACAGTCTGACTTGCTAAGGGTGGTCTTGTAGATGTCGGCCACTTCAAATGCCGAGACGATGGCGAGGAGAGGCACAATTGCCAGAGTGGAGGCGAAATTTGTCTTCATGATTGCCACGATAATATATAATATTCGGTATTGGTTGCTGGAAAACTTTTAGTTATTGGTGTTGTTGTATGGGGTTTAACATCCCACAAAATATGTTGGTCGAAGTGGAAGACGAGGTTTTTATATCAATGGTATTGTGATGATCCAAGATTAATCGCAAGTGACCATGCTTCTTTTTGACTAGGAGTCAAAGAGTGAATCGAACTTTGCCCTTGTAGACCATTTGACAATAACAGAGCGACCTCATGGCCAATGGATTCAATGAAAAGACGACACAGATTCATTGTCTAGTGGTGTCGAATATTCCTTTCTCAGCAGCCAAGGACGTGATTTGACAAGGCCGATGTCTTTCTCTAGATTATATTCACCGGCAAATATAATCAGGGATAAACAGATTGTTAAAATCTAACAAGCGCTCGTCGTGACTTTCTGTCTATTACCTCTGGAAGACTGGGACGAGCGCAGCTGCGCCGCTTGCATGCCGGCACATGCTGGCTTGGCATTGAATATACCGAAATGGAATTCCAAGTATTTTGAAGTAGTCGAAACTGTTGAGAATTGTCTTCAACCCTTATTCTGTTCCGTTATTATCGCGTCTAATGTGGTTCTCTTAGGTAGTGTTTTCGGCTCATGACCTAAAACAAGTCGGTCGAATAGAAACCACGACGTAACCAGTAAAATAGGCATAGCAACCATAAGCTGAGTATATTTTCTAGCGGCTCGCTTGTATTCGGGACTCGAGGGATTCACTCGGGTAGGTGTTGGTAAAATAGGTCTCGGCGGGGGTTGCGCTCGTTGCGCAGTTGGTTGAGGGCCGGCAGCGCGTTTGGGGCTGGGAGTCGTCGCCATGTTGGAGAATTGGAGTATAGTGATATTGGTATTGAAGAGGAAATATGTCTCATTCGGTGGTTATCGAGCCGTGGTAAAAAAAGGAAGCCGTCTTTATCAACTTAATCTTGTAAGTGTCGAATATAAAAAAAACAGCCCACTAAGAAGGTCCAATAATATTTAGATTTACTTAGGTACCCAGAAAGGCGTCAAAAAAGGTGGCGCTTCCTACCAAAATATACCAAAAACACTCTAACTTCTAACGGCTATAATTCAGCCAATTTAAGACTAGACTAATTATGAAATATACTGTTCGATAGCCCTGATAATAACCTATTTTACAATATTTTTTATTCAGTCTAGAATTGGGGAATAAGCCCTTAAATAAAGGTGGTTTTTCATTAATATTTAATACTTTATAATAATAATATAACTTATGATTATATACCAATCCAAGCTAATATAAATAGTAAAAAAAATACCCAATTATTATTTCATAACTTAATTTTATTATAATAATTCTTTCAATTTTTAAAAAGTAGGTTTAGGTGTAAAATGACTTTTTGAAATATAATATTTTCGTATGTGTTGGTAGCGGGTGCGCCACCTTTTTTGACGCCCTTCTGGTACCTAAGGTAATTATGACTATACCACGTGATGATATAAGTGATAACGAAATATCACTTTATCTAATAAGACTATTATCTTAGGTAATCAGACTATGATATCTTAGCGGGAATGTCTTAACCTTAAAGTACGTACTTTTAACAAAACATATAACATTTCTATATCATCACTAGTAAGATAGATAAATATTCCCATTCGCTTTATCCTACTCCATATTCTGACACCTTTTGAAGGTATTCTTCTAATTTAGCTACGACCATTAGGTAAACCCTCTTTGCAAGTTCCCTGACCCAAGCAACGGTTTGCAACTGAGCCGTCTTCCGCAAACGTCAACCACGCCCTATTCGTACATATATCAGTATAATAGAATAGGAGGTACCTATGCAACAACTTTATTCTAGTAACTTACGACACGGGCAAAGCTGGTGGAGGCGCGAATGGCCCTTGGTACCAACAGCAATACCAACCAAGGCCTGGTAAAGTCTCATTGGTGTATGTAGCGTCGATGTCTGAGCATAATTCTGATCCTAAGAACTTCCGCTGGAGGCAAAGGTCGGTCTCAGGGGGGTCTGCTTGAGGTGCAGGAGTCGAAGTCGCAAGTGCGATGATAGCAGCGAGAGTTGCGATGGTAGGAACACGCATCTTGGAAGCCTTCGAGATGAATAGATATAGGCACGTCTAATCAACTAAGAGTGTTTGGTGTGGTAAAACAATCGTATTTAATGTTTTAATCGCAGGCTTGTCGAGGCTTTATATACACGAGTATACGGGAACTTCTAGCCAGAACAAGTTATCAGCTTCCTATTAATTGCAAGCCAAGACCGGCTCGGCAAGTAGCAGCGCTTGTGGAGTGGTGCTATCATCTTCTATAGCATCCCCTCAAAATCTCGTATTGAAGACTTAATGCAACTCGACCCTTGCCCATGGCCTGGCCTGCCATACGTTTTCGCAACAATTAAGGAGACTTGACCGCCAAAACGAACCGACACCCTGATATCTCTATGTTAATTCTATGACAATAGATATCATTGGAGTGATAAAGTTATCCGGGCTCCAAAGAAAGCCTAAGGGGCCATGATATCTCAATCAGGAAGCTATAATTCCGGATAAATTTATACGAACATGTTCACCTCCTCGAATTTATACATATGGCCTTATCATGCTAAGTACGTCGACATCCCAAATACCAGGCTTCATACACAGCCTCCCATCTACCCATTCATTCTACGGCTGTCTTGGCGTAGAAGATATCATCAGGGTCGCACTTCTGCTTGATAGCTAGACCTCCTTATAATGTGCACCGTAAAATGTAGTTTCGAAGCCAACTTCGCTAGGATAGCCGCCCCCAGAGCGTATACTCCTGTTAATTTACCTAAATAATCACAATTCGTATTAGGAATAATGAGGCGAATATTATGGTGGCTATCAAACCGAGTAGTAGTTCGTAAATTAGAAGTAGATGTAGCACTGATTGCATATTCGCCATGGTATCTAAGGCTGCACGGATAATCTGAGTCTGAAAAGGGGTTACAACTGTTGTTGATAAATTGATAGGCTATGAGCGATGACGGCGAGGCTAGGTGTGTTTCGGGGAAGAACCACGCATCGCACAACGCATCATACTTCCTTTAATTATGTTCATTGGTCTCATTTAGAGAAGAGTGATGATAAGGAGCCGCAATAGGTGTGTTAGCAACTAGTTTCCCTCGAACTGTCTGATTTAATCGGTTTTAATCATCTCCACTTGGCCACGAAGGATCACCGAGGATAAACTGACATTGACCAACGGTAACTATAAGGTCAATCAAGGAGATGATATCAATAGACCAGTGGGCGGTCATGATAGGTACTATGGGAAGAGTTACAAAGAGACAGGGGTAATTCAGTCAGTTGGAACACTAATACGATACTAAATATAGCTTTTTAACAGCTTCGATACCTTGCGTTAAAAGGTCTTAACTAGAAAGAGTTAATAACGCGGCAATATTACTACACCAAGGATGATTGTCATTGTGTATACTAAAGCTGGGATCCACACTATGTAGAGGGCGAGAGCCGATTTATATTTGGATAACTGGTAATTAAACGTGAACGTAGAATATTCATAAAAGAAAAAGCTGTTCGTAAGGTACCTCTTAATAACAAGAAACACTGAAAAGGAGCTATTATTCAGCCTCAATATCCCCAATATTTCTAGGTGCGTCAGCAAAAACGTATTTCGCAAGGACGTCTCCAGGAACATGATGGTTTTGGCTATAACAGCACCTCAACATTATCCCTCGAGGATGACGAAGGGGGACTTAACGAAGATATTGCTATAAGAAGGTTAACCTACCTAGCATGGCAAGGGTTAGTCTCTGGATATAGCTCACGGGTACTGGCTAACCAGGAGGATAAGATTCCAGCATATTGTAGAATATATTTAAACTACGATGCGAGATCTTCGGCAATAGTTATCAAACCGCATCAACAATGTGTTTAATGACAATAAGGGGACTATCATTCTCTACAGGGGTATTACAATTGAATTTATCTTGAAAATCTAAGAATCCCATGTTCGCCCCCCTATATTAGGTAGTTAAAGGAAGCTTTAGGAGAGATGAGGCAGCTTAAACCCTCCAGGCACTAGTCTTTGAAATACTGCCTCTGGATCATATTTATGCTGCACCTCTCTCAACTTTCTTACATTGTCTTCCCCATAATGTTCAATAACTTGTTGATCAAAGCTTGCGTCGTTCATGAAAAGGTAGCGAAGGTATTTACCCTGAGCCTTTGCGACTGCTTCGACCTCGTTAGTCAAACTGCGTATACCGTTGTGCGCGATTTCGTCGTCTTCTGGGAACCACCAGCCAATGTCTGTATGGAACCAAGTTTGCGCTACCGGATCCAATCCTAAGGCATTCCCGCCATGAAGTTTTCCGGCCTCTACAGCGCTAGCGGAAATGCCTTGCAGAGTAAAGATCCCAGTCCCAGCAGTTAATTCTTTTAGTTCGTCTACTATGGAAGATGTAGAGAATATCTCTGTTATGGACTTATACAATGACTGGGTCGGCTGGAAGCTTGTGGTAGTCCATTCAATCCTGCAATTATTATTAGCCATAGATTAAATGCATTCCACTTTCAAGCATACCGCGGGATTGATGGGATAGGGTATTCGCTTATCAAGTTATGAATTGTCCTAAGACTAGTCGTATCAAGGATTGTATTCCAATTTTCGTCAAGTCGTAGAAAGGGGGCGAATGCAGCAGGAGCTTCTTCAGGCTTTAGGTATGTGAGACCAATGACAACCCCGAATGTCGTGTTAGTCACATATGCATTGATGTTAAATTAAAGTTAACCATTATAGGGACTGCGGTCTGCACCTTGTTTTCTAGATTTAACAGTTCAAGGCATTTCACGTAAGAGGTACCTTGTAATGGGTGCTATTCGTCCACACATAAAGTTATCTAGAAGTTGCGTAGTAGCAAGGTGTTTTAGTCGGAGTTTACTGAGATATGTAAATATCTGAAGTACCTTAAGTAGGTACCTAGGTACCTACCTAACTTGTTAGTGTACCCGCACGTCCCCTTCTGTTTTATTCATAACTAACAACCAACAATTAACAACCAACAAAACAATCGGCATAATGCCATACTCATAGAAAATTATTTCCTTCATCTCTCTTCTTATAGAAACTCCCATTTTGATCTAGAAAATATATCTGCGAGTCACTGTTATAATAATGGGTGAAACAATCCATCTACAGGGCACGCCTGTCGCGCCTCGGAAGAATCGCGTAGTTAAGGCCAATAATAAAACACCTGCAGCTAGATACAACACTCAGATGGTGCAGAGAATTATAAAAACTCTAAAGAAAGATCCTGAAGCCGATCTGGTTGCCATCATAGGGAAAGATTATGCCGAGAAGCGAGATCGACTCCAGAATATTAATAGTAAGAGTTCTTCCTGCTCATCGCACGGATACCTAGTAGCTTACACTCAAACAGCGAGACTCGGAAGCACTACCAAGAAGCCAACCGTCGCTAATCTCTCCCTTGGCGACACACGATTGCTTCTCGACCAAGACGCAGCGGCTACAATTCTTTCACCATTTTCGGATAATATGCGTCTTCTCCTCCCCGACGCGGACGCCGATAATTTTATGTGCTCTGTCATTCAACTCTTGTCCCGAGCCGAAGTCCTCTTTCAAAGTAATTGGGGATGTTCTACTATGGTTTTGCGAGTCTCCGATGACATCGTTACCAAGATCTCACGGCGCGCGGACGGCACTGATGAATATACTACTTTGCAGTACCTTGAAGCACATCTACCAAGCTTTCCTGCCCCTAGACCACATGGGATGATTGAATTGAAACATCTCTATCTCATGTTCATGACCTATATCCCCGGTTTAGACCTCGAGAAAGCATGGCCACAGTTAAGTGTAGCCCAAAAACAAGACATCAGCAGTCAGCTCGACGCCTTGTTCTCTGAATTGCGATCACTTCCGTGCCCAGAGAATAGTCCACTTGGTGGCGTTCAAGGGGAACCATGTAAGGATGCCAGACAAGGTCTACGTGTAGCCTCTACCCCAATCACGAGTATAAAGGAATTTGAAGATTTCGTCTTTTCCGGTTCCAGATCTGCAACCCCAGTCTATTTGGACTTTTTGCGAGGGCTCTGTCCACCAAGTCCGAACAAGTCCGTCTTTACCCATGGAGACGTCCGACCAGCAAATATTGTGGTCAATTCTGACGATTCAGGCAAGTGGCAAGTTACTGGTATCATCGACTGGGAGCGCAGCGGCTTCTATCCGGAGTACTGGGAGTCCATTAAAATGACAAACTGCTTGTACGCCGGTGAAGACTGGGACTGGTACAAGTATCTTCCTGGATGCTTACACCCAAAAAATCACGCACAACGCTGGCTATTAGATAAGGTGTGGGACCCCATGGTGGCTTCGATAGAAACATCCTCATGAATCAATTCAATATACATCTTACCTAGACCTCGTTATAACTATTCATTAGCGGTCTCAAATTCGGTTTTCTGTCGAGCGATTTAAAAAATGGGCCGGTATCGAACGCTTTTGTTTCTTAGATCACTCATGCCTAATTATTGCTATGTCAACACAACTATGTTTAATATGGCTTAGTCATCGCGAAGTAAAAGATATCAATTAGTCCCACTATTCACGATGAGGTCAAATATTCGGTTCGTCTCAAGGTAGGATCATCCACTCTAACTAATTCTAACCTAAGTTAGTCCAATAGATACTTATAAGTTTTACTCCAATTTTGTGATAAGGACTCGAGTGTCAAAGACTTAAATAAGGCTCTTTGCAACCTTGCCGCTGTGGTTAATGCCCCTTCTAGGGGTAATCGGTAATGTGGATCACCATGCCTTTAAGCAGACGGGACATATTAGCTAGGTATGCAATCCAGCAACACTCTACGATTCCTGTGACTTGGTCGATTTGTAACGGTTCCATGGCAGTATATTGACCTAACAGTCTCTGGTCGTGGATATGAAATTTGTAAATACCTATGTAATCAAGATTGCTAATAAATGGTCTAAGAACGAAAATTGCAAATAACAACAGATTTAACCAAACTAATGTAAACCAAATCAACGATCCTCTCACACCGCCTGCCCTTCAAATACGAACTGTTCGCCCCTATCTAAACAATATAGGAAATATCAAACATACGAGTTAATCAGACAGGTCAAAACGATAAAAGTTCCACAAAAACGGATCAGGATCAGCAAATCGCTGTGGTGTTACACACGACTCCGTCTACGACTCTTCAGAATCGTAGACGAACTCGTCTGAGAGGAATTGGCTTCTTGACGGTTCCTCTTCTTCCTCCTCTTCCTCAACATCCTCATCTTGCTGCTGGCCCCCGAAGTCTTGCCCATAGAATTGACCGAGCGCTACGTTTGCAGCATCGTATTCTTCCTGGGTAACAACCCCAGCTTCGTAGATCTGATTGTATACATCCATAACATAGTCCTGGCAGTTCCACGATAACGTTCGTTGATCCGCTGGCGTGGTATTAACGTTTCTAATAGCCTCTTCGATATATACAAAATAATCACTAGGAACGGTGCCCATAGGGATCAAATCTTGAAGTCTAACCGAGCTTCGCGGATTCCTAGCCAAGTAATTTGGCTGATATGGCCCATCAACTGCTGCTTGGACGACTTCGTAAATATGCCAGGCTTGGTCCTCAGATACGGCGTTGTGGTCGTAGAGAACGAAAGACCAATGATAGTAGCTCCCATCTCCGGGCAAATAGATTGCAGCATAAATAGTCAAATAAGTCTGTTCAACCTTCTCACTGGACTGAGATTTGTTGTCGTTCTTCCTGTCCCGCTTATCATCCCTTTTCTCGCCTTTCTTACTAGATCTCCCAGTATCCTTGCTCGGTTTCTTTGAAGAACCCGAGCGGCTTGATTTGCTGGATCTGGAGAACATCTTGCTTTTAACCAGTGAGAGACTTTCAAAGTCTATGAAGATAGGCTTGAAAGATAGAGAGTAAAAGCTAGTATAGCCAAGTATATAAAATAAATTGAAGAAAGTATTCAAGATAGCTATATAGGCCGATCCAGACGTGTAATGCTCGTAATAGATCGGAGATGTCAAGTAAGACTACGGTTGATGATTGAGTGATGATGGCTTATTAAAAGTTCTGTTCATCAACGTAGATGATCTTGACTTTATAGTTTTCATACGCAAGATAATTACATAGTACTAGACATCTAGACCAACAGCATCCAAGGCGGAGCCTCTTCACATGTTTCACTTCTTTCTGTGTCAATGATGATGATCATGATGGCTACCATCGCTTCGGCGGCAAAATAAGATGTTGGAAAAATTTTATCATGTCGACAGTCCGTCAACAGACCTTCTTGTCACGAGGTGGAACCAAACAGCATGGAAACAACTTCGTTGTTCCGCAAGGAACTCTAACTACCTAAAAGGTTCTACGTCTATATACTGAAAATGTTCTTTGTTCTAGATGTCTCATCTAGAATCCTGACACTTCTATCGTGACATTCTATACATGGAAAAACTAGGATCAGGTGAGTATAGTGATGCTAGCATAGCAGTGCGAGTCCAGCTATGGGGCTACTTCTCAGCCTTCAAAATAGCCGCCAAAGTACCACAAGGTTGACATCGATATATTCTTTCCCTCGTCTTCTTGATTAGCCTCGTGGCAGGGGTCAAGAAGGCCAGGGAGGATTCAAAGACACTAAGACTGTTGGTTGTTCCCGGGCTACACAACGTTAACTTTCCAGGTGAGCATACTTGACTTACACTCGATGTTTGCGCACGTAGCTATAAGTACAAAACTGAGAGCTACCTAGGTAGGTAGGTAGGTGAGTATTCAAGTATAAGACATCAAGGATTGAACCGAAATTCTAATGTCACTGAAAGGCTTGGTTATACGTCTAGAACGTTGTTAACGCTAATAGCAACTCTAAAATTTGAGAGACAGGTACCTATCTAGGTGCCTACCTAAGTATATAGGCAAGCAGCTGTATGGCGGTTGTTGGTAGATGGGGGAAAAAATCATAAACCACTCTCTCCCTACAGTGGCGCTTATCGCGCCCTTGATTCATGCACGCGCTCTAATCGTTTCTCTTTATCATTCGAATCGAGCTGTTGGGAGTAAAAGGATTCTGCCTCCGGTCCGGTGTCCATCCGGTCGGTACTGGTCTGATTGGCCGATGTAGAGTTATAGCCGACAACAGCGGCTACCTTAGGCTAGACACCGTTTTCTTAAAGTTATTTCTAACTTTGCTGTCGCTTCCACATGTTTGCTCTTGCTTACAATGTCATAATCTTTTGGTTATTAAAACAGGTATAAGAGCGGGACTAGTGTTGGATAGCTTGCTTGTTTACCTCTTAACTGTCAGTTGGCACGACGGAATAACTTTGCATGGTTAGTTTATTAAAAAGTAGAAACTAGGTAATCTAAGACTAATATGGATTGATTGTGTCGGACTAGTAAACTTATATCTGGACTAGGCTAACCGCTGGTTGGCGATGGCAACCAACACCGAAGACTAAGCGCCGACAATGAACATCAAGGCACAAAACTTCCTAAGGCTGGTAGCCGAGTTTGATGTGATTTTGAGTCTAGAATACTCAGTCAAATATACGATTTAGGGTGAAAGCTTAGAAGGATAGAAATGACTAACACTTGTTGTATTGCAGCATGGTTTGTAGAGAACTGGGTTACTGAGTGGCTATTTGGGGTACAGGTGAGATAATCGAGGCACAGAGAGCCTCTAGTATTCTCAGCTTGGAGACGGTTCATGATATTATAAGTATTTGAATGATTCTTTCCGCCCAGCATAGTTGAATCTGTTCCCAATATATATACCCAGCTCATCTTCATACACGAAAGACAAGTCGATATTCCTGTTTATCTAAATCCTACACCTCTCAATCATTCCGCTGCTTGAGTGGAAACCAGCTCCCAGAGATCTCCTCAAACTTACCTATATATAAGATTCTCTCGAGTTCGTTGCAATCTCTTCTCTTACCAGCAAAGATGCCGCTTAGTGATCGTACTCGACTTGGTGAGTTAACTTGATATGAAGCAATCTAGACAAACGATTAATTAGCATAGTTGCAAATATCAGTTTGCTATCTTACATTGCAGCAGTAGGCATCATCTGCTTTACTGGTATGTTCCTAGAGGTTATACTTATCTAAGATACACTGGCTGATCTGATTTAGTTCTCACGTTGACAGGCTGTATATCAAACTCCCCGGGAATCTCAGACATCTTCACCGTCGCCATCAAATCCGCCACTTCTCCAAGGGTGGAGCTACGAATTGGGTACTTTAGTATGATTTATGACTACAATAGGTATATAAATCACATATCTTCTCCTAGGGATCTGTTCTCTGTCTGATGGGACTACCATGTGTCTTTCTACTGTTAGTCGCGATGAGAACTCAATCTCCGAGAGCCTAGACCTCGTTGTTCCAAATCTGGGAAGCAACAATGTCCTAGGCATTAATAACTCGGTTGATGTCGCATTACAATTGCAGTCGAAGATACTACTCAGTCCCTTGCCGGCTGCAGGAATATTATTCTTCGCAGGGCTAATTTGCGTGTTCATGTGCAAGCGGCATTTGAGGTCGGAGAATGATAATGCACAAGGTCGTCGCCGCAAGTTTCAATCCATTGGATCTTTCCTCATTACGTGGAGTCTAGTTTTATCTACTGCGTCGGCGCTTTCCGCAACTGTCACCCTCGGCACCCTGAATTTTGTGTCAACTTCACTAGGGACTGCGAATTTCACGTTCATGCCGGGCAAAGCTCTGGTAGCTTTGGAGTGGGCAAATGTTGCATTTACTATTCTTTTCCAGTACTCCGTACAGCACATCATGAAGAAGGAAGATGAAGACGATGGCGACGATGAAGATAGTGGTAGCAGAGCCAAGGATGCCCCGACGGCGATACCACGGCCACAACCAGCAGCTGCACGACCCGGTGGACTTCCTGGTGGACTTCCAGGGCCGCGTCCTGCGGGAGCTTCACGACTCCCGCCGCTAAGGCGATGATTGCATGAACTGGGTTGCTGACCTAGTGGCTGGCACGGCCGTTTTTTCACCAGACTTGCTAGCAACGGGGGGCGCTATGGTTTTGTTTTAGGTAGTGTTTCGACTGAAGTTCTTGATAGATAAAATAAGGTCGATGTTCTCCATGTTTGAATTAAATAGCATAAAGCTTAGTTTAGCCCAGGCATCTATAAATAAGGAGCTGACTGTATCTAGTACGTATCGGACGCTTTCACCATAATTTCCATTTGAATTATTGCTCGTTCAGTCTCGTCGGACAGGTTGAACGTATAATAAGGTAGTTAATATATCTACTCTTCTCTTATTTTATTAGTACCGCCACAATTTGAACAGCCAATCAGAAACTTGGAAACTTCCCCAGACTTTTCAACTCTTTTCACTGCAGTTCAATCGCTATAAGGCCAAAACACATGCAATTGGTATCGAAAGGTCATGCAAAATGCGCTCTATCTAACGATACTAATTATTAAACTTTTTATATATAACAATAACGTTGTTTAATTGATTGAATAGATGATTCTTGGCACGTGCGCGACCTGTGGCTTTACGTGGCGTACAATCTCGAACGCTATTTATAGGGATTACATAATAAAGGTGTAAGATCAATTCTTTCCCCGTACGCGCTCGCGCGGACGGGCAACGCAGCTAGTATATCTAAAGATGAACACTCATCATTTATAAATGAATAACCCATCATATATTGCATTTTATTAACGATTGATAACTGAAAGATCTTGCTTGATTTCGGTTGATTCTGAGTAGAACATTTGGCTGTAGGTGTTGGTGCTGAGAAGCCTCCGTCTTTAGATTTAGGTAGGTAGGTAGTGTTCAACAATAGATCATTTAATTGCATAAGAATTAAAACTAAAACATATTTTTTTTACTACATATTAACACTCAACATACCTTAGGTACACATCTAAATGTCTAGATGACACATGTTGGATAATAGATTATTGATTGAATAAACTCCAATGATACAATTCTTTTTTTCTTTTTTTTACAAACACTCATCATAGATGAGTGTTTGGATGACACGTGATCGAAGTTCACGTGTGAGATGTACTTAGGCACATCTCACAGATATAAGGGAGGGTCGGATTCATTCCGCAAATCAAATTCAATCCCGATAATCTGGATTAAGTAAGGACGTAAGGTAGGTACCTAGGTAGGCAGCTGTGTCGGACCGAAGCACCAGCATAACATCCCCCCAGCCATAATAAAGCTATGAAGCCCGCCCTTTGAACAACTTATTGTTTCCAGGTAACAACTGTAATATAGAATCAATGCACCATACACCTCGAGGTCAAGATGTTCACCAGCTTCGGCCCATCTTCGACTCAATATGAGAATGTGATGTTAAAAAATGACATTGATCTAAATTCTAGGCAGAGAGGCGCTACAAATGATGGTAAAGTGGCCAAGACAAGTAGCGACATTGCTAAGCCTAGTAGCCAGGATGTTCGAGACCATTTGACCATTAATACAGCTATTTTTGCGCCTTTAGAGGGAAACTATCTCCACTGGTCGCTCGCCGTTTATGATTGCGACGCTCCGGAGGTGGACGCTTGGCATATCTGGGAAGTTGCCCAAGAGCAACCCTTCGCGCCATATAAGGCAAATTATATCCGCGCTGATCCAACCCGCGAGACAAGGTTTCGATACTTAATCAGAATGGGTTCTGTGCCTCGTGTTCGCCTGGATGAAATCCAAGCCGCTGTCCAGGCTGCCGACGCCGCGGAGGAAGAGCGAGCCGCCCAGTGGAATTGTCAGGATTACGTCTTCGACGTGTGGGAGAACATCTGGAGATATGGACTCGTTACCGAAGAGGCGCATTATGCCGCACGTGAACTGCTCGACTACTATGGTCCGGGAGCTAGTGGGCCCGAAGAGGAGGAAAATGAAAACGAGGCCGAAGAGGAAAGAAAGAGCGATGAAGAAGCTGAAAAACCCCGTCGGGTTTTATCGGAGGAGTTTATTTATGATTCGGACGAGTAAATATTGATTTATACTCTGAACAATAGCCTTTCCACTGAATATATCTTTTCTTCCAGTTAGCACGACACTACTTAACAACTCACTACTTTCCAGGCTAGCTTTCATCGATGAAAGCTTCTGTGAGGTCTGCATTAGTAATTAGTATAAAGCAGGTAAAGAAGCCCCAATCAAAGCGACCATCGGCTCTACAACCGAGGGAACACAGAAAGTTCTTCCGTATATCTCGGCATTCAGTAGTTGTACTCTATAGTCTATTAGCAACATCATCATAACATCATCATACTAATTAACGATAGTAATTATTACATTCTAAGCTCCTCAGCTTATGGTCCCAAGTCTTTGTTACTTGAACAGCAAGCTTGTATGCTGCTGTAATGATATAAATACCCAAAGTAAAACCATCAAGTTACTGAAGGCGCTTAGTGATGTTTGATAAGACTTACTCTGTTCCAAAATCAAGCATGATGATGAGACGAAGACTCATAGATATAATAGGAGAATAGATACTCGCACCGAGGCTGGCATAGCAGGGTAAATGAATAGTGCGGCGATGATTCCCTAGTGACCAATTAGAAAGGACAGGCTCATTACAAAGGAGTTCAAGCATACCTGGTACCATCTTCTGTACTCGCTAACAGTTATGTCCCACAGCGGCTTGCCAATTCCTACGTTCAAATTTATGTATCCTGCCAAAATGACCCGTCCGGTATAAAGGACCTCTTCATTAATGAGATTTCATTTCAGTAGCTGAGATCATTCTTACAGTTGCTAGGATAATCGCATAATCATCTGGCCCCAAGGCCTTGGACGTGAATCTGGTACCTAAGCGGATAAGGACGACAAGAGTACCTAAGTGATAATATCTAACACTATAGATGATACAGTAATGTAGTACACCTTACGGGTGTCATTAACTGTTGTAGAGCTTGCTTAACCTATTACAGATCAATAGTATACATGAAGTTGGTGTCCTAAGTACGGATCATCTTTTCTCTCAATCATGATTTGGTAGCCTCCTAATCAGGTTATTGGGTGATATACGTGGCGTAATCACACAATATGTTTTATAAAGCTTTGTAGGATCTTTAGTGTTACATGCATTGCAAAAAGGGGGATACAGAGTGCGTTACTATTACTTGCAGTGGGAAAAGAAAATCACGAAAGCGTAAATTTATGTTAGATTATCTAGGAGGTACATATGCACCTTAGTTCTTGATAGTAAGAAAGGGCAAGCAAAAAAAGTAACAGAATTCCACCCATAAGTCTTAGCTACAAGTATAGGTCAATGAGATGGAATAAACATCCTCCTATGTTCCAATCACACTTGGCCTCCTATTGTCCTATCTACCTACCCACTACTAATCTCTTTGAGAATGTCTTTAACCCCAGCAAATGAAAACTCTTGAAGTGTTTCCTTCCATAAGATATTCCGTAACTGTTCACCCTTGGGTGTGTAGACAATCGGTGCCATCCTAAGTGTCCATATATACGTTAGAGATGTGCGTCGTCCGAGGAGACATTCTATAGTGTTACTTACGGTTTTAACTCCTGAAGTCCAAGATACTGCCCGTGTGTTTCTTCGCCATGCTTCACAGCAGCATCAACTATCATACGAGCACCGACTGCTGAAGTATAACCAATTCGTCGCCGGAAGACCTCTGCGATTTTCCCCTGGAGTGAGCGAGACGTATCGCGACTGATTCCTGAATCATAAACCATCATTGGTGTTGCCGTATTGATCACGGCAACAGAAGAAGGTACATGCTTAGCTAGTTCGACCAAGAATAGTTGTCCCAATAGTTTTGATACAAAAGTGCGGTTCAACATGTCCACTTTACCGGGTTTATCAAAAGAAGGCAGTAAGGGCTCTTGATTGCTCTCATCTAATTTGGCCCAAGCAGCTGTATCAGACGATGTAATAGTGATACGACCTGGTTGTTGTGCCGTTAACCCCTTTGACTTAATCACCGGAAGGAGTAAAACGGTCAATAGAGCTGTTGATAGATAGTTGGTTTGTATGGTCTCCTCGTGGCCTGTGTTCGGATTAATCTTCACTTCTGTTGTCATAATACCTGCGTTGAGAATCACGATATGTAGGTGCTCGAGGCCTTTAGCTCGCTCTACAAAGGAGCGAATTGAGTCATACGAGGCATAATCCAGCTCCCAGACCTCGATGGTCCCCTGGTCCAAGTTCCTGCTCTCTGATAGCTCAGCAGCTGTAGCTTGGCCTTTGGAGACATTTCGGACGGCGAGAATAAGTTTTGTCAGTCCCAAGTCTAAAAGTTGACGGCCACACTCGCGACCAATCCCGATATTCGATCCTGTCACGATAGCCGTTTTCCCACTAAGATCGACCCCGCGAACCTGGGCTGGTGTTTGGGTAAGTTGACGATAGAAGTAATTCAGTATACTTCCCTCCTTCTCAGGAGAAACGTCGAAAGTTGCAGACATATTAGGACCCTAGAAATAATGAGATGATGGTCAGGAATAAGATGGGGCGTTTTTGAGAGTGTGTAGGTCTCTAAATTAGCTAATGTAATTAAGTCGGAAACTAACAAGCAAAGGACAGAAGACCATATGCTTACAGTGCCATATTTCTTGGCATTTTTCTGGTTGTGCTCATAAATTAAATGTCCCTTACATACCTATCTACGAATTAATATTGGAGGGTACCTATACATAATGTTCCCAAGGCTACCTAGGTAGGTACTCTGTATATTGTAACCTACCTAGGTATGTAGTACCTCCAATCACAAGGCATATTGTTATACCGCCTGGTACCGTCAAGTATCAAAGGCGGGGCCGCCAAGTTAGGGATACCAATGTTGGTGACTTCGCCCATAAATAGAGAAGCTACTGTACTACATTGACATAACAGCGCAAAATGGTGGCGCTATGTTTCAAGCCACCTATTGAAGAGCAACAAGGCCAAGTATGCCTATCATAATGGCTCAGTAAAAATGCAGTTTATCGACCAAGTATTATCTTTGGTATACAGGTAGCTTTGGATACTAAACCCACGTTCTCTGATACCTAGAATTCCATCTAGAATTCTCCTTAGATTTGTATTGCTCAGCCGCACTGCATAGTTCAGCTTACGGGAGCACATCATGTGTCGGGTTCACTAAAAATCATTGCCATCTTCAAGGTGAAATTTACAACCCGAAGTGACAAACATTCACCCAACCCAGGATGGGCCCAGTATCGGAAATGAAGGCATTCTTCTTGATATGTCTAGAATGAATTACATTATACTATCAGATGATGGCAAGGTAGGTAGTTAATGTTGGCCCGGGGGCTCGTTGGGGCGATGGAGTGGCAGCCTTGGACCCTTATAATATCGCTGTCCTAGCAGGAAGGGATTCAACCGTCGGTGTGGCTGGTCTTGTTCTTGGTGGTAGTAACTCGCTACTCATGCATATGGCTTCCAGTAGTTTTACTAGGCTTTTAATAGGGTTATTACCATTTATCGTCTACATATCGTCTCGTAACAGATAACGTCAATAATTTTCGAGGTAATAGGTTGTTCTTGCAGATGGAACTGTCATGGATGTTAACGTAGACAGAAAGAAAGACTTATTTCGGGCTCTTGAGGGTGGTGGACTAAACTGTGGCATCGTTACTAGGTTCGATCTTGAGACAGTACCCATTTCTAGAATCTGGTTTAAAATCGCCGTGTATTTTCTACGGATTTTCCAAGCATTCCGGCGCGGTACGTAATTTCGTAGTCCATAGTATTAACCCGCCGATTGTTCTAGCCACGACTTCAGGGGTGTTAGCCCCTAAGTTGATGTCCAGCTCTATAAAGACGTGTACCAATTTTAGTTACGAAGCTCTCAAGCTGTACGAGAGGTCGCAGGAGCTAACTAAACATTAGTCTTTCAGCATGTTCCTACCAGTATGGTACAACAAGGAAGAAAGAAAGGCGAAAACCCCTTGGCTCTAGAATTTAAGACGAATATCGCAAAGGCATGGTTCAAAACAGTTATTCCAAGGATTATAGGGCGATGGCTTCCTGCTTTCTAGTATTTTAACAATTGCTAGGCAGCTTTTCTATATTTTTTTAACGAAACTGTGTTTTAGATCTAAGTGTGTGCAGTGGTGTGTTGCTTTGGGAGGTAACGATGTCTCGGTCCCTAAAAGGCCTGCTGATCGCAGCATTACGGCTGTTAATGAGCCTATCGGTATTTCTAACAAGGTAATTTATGAGGGGGTGGAAGATGACTTATCATAGGGAATATTGACATGTAGAATATAATAATTAGAGTATGACAACTTATAGCCAATACTTTCGATTTTGTACTGAAGGGGTGAGAA
Organism: Daldinia childiae; assembly: GCF_008694065.1. Lineage (NCBI taxonomy): Eukaryota > Fungi > Ascomycota > Sordariomycetes > Xylariales > Hypoxylaceae > Daldinia > Daldinia childiae. Next base: position 222,531 of record NW_022984660.1, read on the forward strand.
GTATGCATATCGACAAGTTTTTATACGACTCCTATTGGTAGTATTGATATATTAATTTGACGCATAGAATTTGAACCGCAAATAAATGCAATAATACGACCGACTTTATCTCCGATATCCTAAAGTAACCACATAAACAAGTCCTACCGCGTTCCGTTAAGACATCTACTATCCACAGTGTAGCAGCCTCATCACTTGATCTCTAGGTATACATCTTATAAACATCGTCTATGGTGTGAACTGTTAACAGATCGTTGTAGATATCTGTATAATTACCTACCTATGCAGCATTCATGGCTATTGGAGTCTGTTTTCTTGATACTAAAAAGGCATTTGAGTTAAAGTATGGAATTATATCCCCAGATGGTTCCATAAGTAAAATCTGTAGAAATTATTTTCTTTGTGTGCCGATTGGACGAGGGAAAAATCCACCTTCAGTGATGGTCGCAATATTAGGCCTCTATACCACTCAATGTTACATTCGCTCCTCAGCTGTCAGTTGAATGTAGACGAATTGGGGGCCATTTTCTCCTTCTAGGTAGGTAGTTAAGAACATGCTCAAGTAGGCAACTTTAGGAGACAAATTGCGCTGAGTAATATAATATGTAGGGTTTCATACTCGTAGAATTACTTTGGGAGGAATAACATACGTGAGGCTCTTATACAAACCCTGGGATAAATGTATCGGCCGTCGCATTTCAGTAAACATCAAATCCACCCCTTACTAAATACCCCAACTATCAAGCTCTATTAGTGTCTATAATCAACCTTCCTATGAAGTATTCAATGGACTCCCTTTCGAATCAGTTACCACCGGAAACCGACCTTTGCAAAATACCGACTGGTGTTCCTCCTCCTGGACAATCTTCTAACCTCGACAACGCAGACCTGAAGTCTTTGACAATATCCCTCGGTGTTATCTTAACTACTATCGCGGTAGTCTTTAGCCTTGGTAGACTCTACGTCAACTTTCGAAAGTTAACAGCGGGTGATTGTGAGTTATCTACCTATGGTATCACTTGGGCGAAACGGTGTTAATGAACATCGACAAGTCTTTGTATTTGTTGCCATTATATCCAATACTACTACAGTAGTTTTGATGATTATCTGTATGGCATATCGTATTATGTCTTCTTATTCAGTCGATAACCTTCCCACCCCTAGATGCCAAATACTTCCGGCATGTATGGAACATACCTTTATGCTGGATTAATGATAACTACGGAAAGGTAAGAGAGCAACTAAGTCACTCCCTTACCTTTATGTCTTAGTCTAGAGATGACTAACATTGCGATATACCATATCTAGATGGCATTTGTCTGGGAGATGACCGCGACCTTCAGTACATTTCCTGGTAGAGCTGCTACTTTGCTACTGTTCTACCAGCTCTTTCCCATATCTCGCTCGATAGGTATAGCTATATGGATCGGCATGGCTATTAGTCTCATAATTACAGTTTGGACCATATGTATATTGTCTTACGGTTATGCTAACGAGAAAACTCGGGATCATCCCGAGGACACTGACGGCATTATAACCATGTGGATCTTACGATGGTCACTTCTCTGGGGTACATTAGATATCTTGATCGACATCTATATCTTCATCCTGCCGCTACCTATTATCTTTAAGCTAAACCTGTCTAAGAAGAAGAAGCTGCAGGTCTCGGCTATATTTTTCATAGCGTTACTGTAAGAAAAAAATGCTGTAGATGAGCCTTCCTTGGGTATTTATAGCTGATGTTCTCTAGGGGTATCGCTGTCAGTATCTTAACACTTGCATATAGAATAAAGGCATATCAGAGCCACAACTTCGATAGCACATACAACACTGGAGTTTTGATGATGTGCAGGTAAGCCTTCTATTTACATTTCATGCCCCCTATGCTTATTACGATGAAGAAAATATGCTAATATGACATGAACAATCTCTGCAGTCTTGTCCAGATGAATGTAACCCTCATAATCTGCTCTACTCCAGGATTCGTGGGCTTCATACGTCTCCATATCCTAGAGTCACGGGCCTTCAAGTCTCTCCGATCGATGCTAAGAGTCGGCGGCAAAGCACATGGCCGGTCCAGCCTATTCAAGTCCTGGCAGAGCCCCAATCGACCTCGTACCGGACGTGATGAACCACCAAAGCAAAAGCATAAAAGTTTAAGGAGCATGACAGATTGCGCCGAAGTAAGCGACACATGCTTACTCAACAACGGGACTACGGTAGATATCGATGGGCAGAGAAATACACCTACTGTCGGTAGCAAAGATAAGGAAGATGACATCCACTTGAAGGTGCTTAATATAGTGGATGTTGAACATAACTCGGCCTCACTTTCGCTTCAAAGCGACGACAATATATCTTCACATGTATGAATTCCAAGCAACGTATGTATCACACAGCGGATATGTATGATTAGGATATTCAAATGGAGCAATAATGATAATATATTAAATGATCTGATTGATTGTGTTGAGATCGTGGGAACGCGTTATGCACCAGGAATTACAACATTTAATAATACAAATTAATCTAATATCCTTTTAATTGAATATTGGCAAAGCTAAATAGCTAGTAGGCGGGGCTGTTATATATCGTCAAGTACCTCCCCCACCATACAAATTTATTACTGTATACTTGTACTTTCTAAAATGCGCACCTCTTTAAGCCTCGACTTCTGCATAGTCCGTGGTTGTGTCGTTTGCGAAAGTAAAAAGGGGTCGGATTCCACGAATCAAAATCAATCCCAATAATCTGGATAAAGTAAAGAAATAGTTAGCTATATTTATTAAACTAAAACATTAGCATAAAATCTTTTTAATTATAATAAAATTATAAAATTTATTTTTTAAACTATATATTATTTTTATATAATAATTATAATATAAAATTATTATATTATATATTTTATAATTAAAATATTTATTAATTTTAATTTGTTTTTAATTTAATATAAAAATATAATATTTAAAAATAATAAAATAATTAAAATAAATAATAATATTATTAAATTTAATATTTATAATATTTAAAATTATTTAATTATTAATATAATTATTTTTATTAATTATTTATTATTTATAATTATAACGTTTTAAAAATAAATATTTAATATATTTAAAAAATTATTTAAAAATAATTTTTTATATTATATAAAATAAATTATATTTATATTAATTTAACTTATAAAATAAAGTTTTAATATTTAATTAAAATGGATATTATATTTTATATTTATTTAAATAAAATTTAAATTATTATTTAAATTATTAACGTTATAAAAAAAAAATAAACTATTTAATAAAATTATTAAAATAACGTTTTTAATATATAAAAAAATATTTAAAAATATAAATTTATTACTAAAAAAACGTATTATATTATTTATAATAAATTATTTAACTATTATAATTTAAAAATTAATAAGTTTAAAAAAAAATAAAAATAAAACTAAAAAAAAAAAAAAAAAAAATAAAAAAGTTAAAAAATTTTATCGAATTTTATTTAAAAAATTATTTTAGTAAATTTAAATTAAAAATTGGAAATGGTTTAAAGAGAAATATTTTCTTTAGTTATATTTTTTTTAATTAATTATATTTTAGTATATTTATTTAAAATATTTTTAAATTTTTAATTTAAAATAATTTTAAATATTCTTTTTTTATTTAATATAGTAATAATTAAATTAATTAAAAATATTAATTTTAAATAAATAAAATTTTTATATAAAAAGTAAATATTAATTTAATTATTTAAATAGGTTATTATATATAAAATGTATATATTTTAAGTTAAAATTAAATAATTATAATATTGGTTATAATATAATAATTATAATAAAGGTTAAAATTTATAATATTATAAAATAATATTATATAAATATATAAAAAGGGTTAAAAAAATTAGGTAATTAAATAAATAGTTTTAAATTAAAAAATAAAAAATATTTTAAATATGGTTATAAATAATTATAAATAGTTATAAATATAAATATATAGTTATAAATATAGGTATATAAGTGTAAATATATAAATATAATATTTTAAAATTATTTAAATATTAAAATTTATAATATTATAATATAATATTATATAAATATATAAAAAATATAAAAAAATAATAAAAATAAAAAATTAATTTTAAATAATTAAAATAAAAAATATTTTAAATATAATTATAAATAATTATAAGTGTAAATATATAGATATAAATATATAAATATAATATTAAAACTATTTAAATGTTAAGGTTTATAATATTATAATATAATATAATATAAATATATAAAAAAAATAAAAAAATAATAAAAATAAAAAATTAATTTTAAATAATTAAAATAAAAAAAATTTTAAACATTATTATTACTTATTATATTATTATTAATATAATTTTATTAAAAATTTAAATATATATTAAATATAATTAACATATTAAATAGTAATTAAAATTAAAATTTAAAAAATGTTTTTTTTAAAATTTATAAATATAAATATATAAATTAAAGGTTTTATGGCGTTTATAACGTTAATAAAAAAAAGGTAAAAGTAAATAAAGTTTTACTATTTTTTAAATTTTTAATTTTAATATATTAAAATAAAATAATTATAAATTTTATTATTTTATTAAATTATTTTTATATTATAAAGCGAAATATTATTATTAAAGTCTTTTTATTTTATGTATATTATTAGTTTAAAAAAAAAGAAAAAAAAATGTTAAAAAATTAAATTTTTTTAAATAAGTTTATTTACGATTTTAAATTGTATATAACCTTATAATAATTTATTAATTTTAATTTATTTTTATAAAATTTTTATTTTAAGTTTATTTAAGGTTTTATGTTAAAAGATTTTTAATATATTAAAAGTAAAGTTTTATTAATTTTATATTTTAGTTTTGCGTTAGTTATTTTAGTTTTACGTTAATAGGTTTTAAATTAAAAAAAATTAATTAAAAATATTTTATAAATAAATTATTTATTTTTTAATATATTTTAATTATTTTATTATTATTTTAAAATATTTTTAAAATATTTAATTAAATTTATATATATTATTAATATTTAATAAATTAAAAATTTTTATATTATTTTATTATATTAAATTTAAAATAATTTATTAATTTTATTAAATTTTTATTTTAAATTAAAAGATTTTATTAATATATATTTTTATTAATTTTATTTAATTTTTATTATTTTTATTAAATAAAAAATATTTTATTATAAAAAATAATAAAATAATTAATAAAAAAATAAAAAAAAATAAAAAATATTATATAAATAATTAATAAATTTATAAATTAATAAATTTTAAAAAATTATATTAAAATAATTTATTAAAATAATTTATTAATTTTATATTTTATATATTATATAAATATAAAAAAAATTAAAAAAAAATTAAAAATTATATTATT